>NW_027465354.1:0-30189 GCF_043290135.1 Rhipicephalus microplus | reverse complement strand
TTAATCGGCGAAACAGCAAATCACCAGCACATAGCAACCTGTCCGCGACGAATTAGCCTTGCACTGTTTTTTTTGCTCTCACTGCCGGGAACAAAATTCTCGACATAACACCAGGCATTGATGCGAGACGGCGAGCTCAAGCCATGTTACCGTGTCGACTGGTAAGAATAACGGCACACTTGTGTTTCGTTTTTCCGAAGGTATCCGTTCGCTAAAGTTGCGGCTGTTATCGCACAGACATCGAGAACGTAGCTTAAGATGAAGTTGCTCACTTGTCTGGCATTTTTCTCTCTGTCATTAAAGCCTTGCGCTAACACCACGCCTCTGCTACTCCCTGCAACGTTACTTTTGTGTTTCGTTACTTTTGTAACAGTGAAGAAATAGCAGTGATGCTTGGAAGAAAGGTCTTGCAACAATAGGCTCTTTATTGGGCAGACTTGCTTTGTTGTGGCAAAGCAAGTCTGCCACCGCAAACTTGCTGTAGAATTCCTCGCAAAGGAATTCTACAGCGCCATCTCATACTTCTCCTCAGCTTGAATTACAAGATGGCGAAAGAGTGAGAAATATATTTTCAGAAGCAGAGAAGTATTCCTCAATGCTCTTCAAAAATACTATCGTCACCTAATTCAACTGATCCTTTATGGTTTTATGTTCATTGCTTTGGCGTAAATTCAATTTTCAGTGTTCTTTTTGACAAACATTATGTGCAGAATTGTCATTTTGAGTGCAAATAAGATCACCGGTTTGGATGTCCGTTATGTCTCTGTAAATACAAAGATCGAATGTGGTGTTCATATAGGCTTCATCGACAACGGAAACAACCATGTTCGGCAAGAAGTGTGTCCGTATTTGGTGACCGCGTACATCCACTTGATAAAGACGGAGATATTGCAGGTAGCTGTTTGCACATTGGGCTAGCGTTCTTTCTGGCTGTTCCCACCAAGTGTATTTTACAGTGCACAATCAGAAAGAACTTCGTTTGGGAACGTTTTATTTTAATTTATTAAAATTGAATACTGATTGATTGATTGATTGGCAGGTTGATAGATTGATGGCTGCATCGTCACAGACAGCCCCGTCATGGTGGTCTAGTGGATACGGAACTCGACTGCTGACCCGCAGGCGACTGCTGATCCGCTGCGCAATCATTTGATGAATGTTACTGGCGTTTTCAACGTCTTGAATTTCAAGTAAGTTTAACTACAGCTCAAGAGTCAATATCGCTCTGCATGATGTTTTGATGCGGCACATGGTTGCCAGCTTTCAATTTGATTGCTTTACACCAAAGTTGAATGTTGACTAGCCTGCACTAAATGTTTCTAGGCGTCATTTTCACGGAACACTGCATTGGTTGCAATCCACGTAGATAAACTTTGTACCTATGTATCGCGGTTTTTTGGTGTAATTGAAAAACTAAAGTGCTTATTATGCCTTTAAGTGGCAAGAAAGATTTACCATGTCTGTCGTATTCACGCATACATTACTTCCAGATAATCTGGTGCTTTACAACAAAAAAGTAATTGCCTTGGTGTTCAAGGATTGCAAAAAGAATGCTACCTGTATTCGAAATTGTTCTGCTACATGAAAAAGACGCCTAGAAACAGCTAATGTAGGGTAGTCGACTTTAGAGCTTTGTATGCAGCAATCGAATTGAAAGCTGGCAACCGTGTTCCACATCGAAACATTTTGCAGTGCTATAAATTTTACGGAAGAACAATCTTGACTCTTGCAGGGTAGTTAAAATTACTTGAAATTCAACACATTTAAGACGTTGGTAATATCCATGAAATGATTGTGCAGTGCAGCGAATGTAACCCAAGTATTTCTAAGCTTGCAATATGGCTGACTAAAAGAAAAATGAAAGTTGTAGATGGTGCGCAAATGCAACTACAATGCACCAAAACAGCGTGATCTAGTAAGATGCTGTAAAACTGTTCAGTGTAAGTCTTCTTCGAGCCATTATGGTGATGTTGCGTTCTCGTATATGCACAAAAGAAAGAAGACTAGGGATGATGATGATAACACGCCGACCGAGCAGTAGATGGCTACACTTGCTCCCATGTGCAAAAAAAAAATTGCTTCGCGAAATATATTTGCACACACCAGGTTTCCAGGTCTGTCTGTTACCACAGCAACGTATTGCAGACCACTTCTAACCCTCTCCATTCCACAGTCCCCAGAATGGGTGGAGGCACAAGCGGTGTCGGCAAACACCGCCACCTTTCTCCCCCCAAGAGCCAGTTCATCAATATCTCGGCATTCACCCGCGTTCTGCAACGAAAGTCAACCACGGTTCAAACGCGAACACTGTACACATCCTCTTCTTTTACCCTCGTATACCGTCTGAAATACCGATAGACAACGGCGCCACCTACCCTACGCCTATCGCTTTGGTGTTGTTGTAGGGTGGAGGGGTGCATTACGTATCCTTCGAAAGGGATAAGATAGCGTGCCACAGCTGAAGTTATGTATGGAATTCAAAATGAAAAAAAAAAAAGATGTGACAGCCTATAAGCGGTATAATGGGCTTGAAAGGTTTCCCTTTGCCTATAGGCGCACGTGTGTGTAGGTACTGCGTGTGTGCTTGCGTGTGCGCGCACGCGCACTTGTTTAGTTTCTTGCTGTATGATATACTGGTTGTACTAAAAGACAACTCAGGCGAAGATTGACAGGCCTTTAGCAGCGCCACCTAATAGAATAGAAACTTAAAGATTCAATCGCTATATTCACATGCTCTGCACTTACAGTAAACACGTGTTGTGCTTTCATCTCAATTTGCGAAGAATTATGAAATGACATTTAAAAGAACTCGTTGGGCTACCTAGTACAGCGCTTAAAAACATTTTGTACAGTTGCAAAAATAATTTGTCAGTTGGAAGTGAGCGCTGTGCGCGTTTGATGCCTGGGTGTGTGTGTTTGTGTCTGAATGCGTCGTGTACTTGCACTAAAACTATTTTTTAAGATATGGAATGCCCACTCCTCCTGCTTACGCTGCAGCACGTAAGCCTGGAGCCTTCTCACAATTTATGAGCGTAACGTTGTAAATATTAAAAGGGGCAATATGTAGTGCTAGACCTTTTATTTCGAATGTGATTCATAACGTCTGCTGTGGCATGCAGTCCTGTCTTTTTCGAATGATACTTAAGTCCCCCAGGTACACTGCAATAATACCACACCAATGGGCACTGGGTTAAGCGGCGCTGTTGTTCATCGGTATGGGAGACGGCGGGAGGGTTGATTACGAGGATACGCACAGCGTCCCCGCTTGGACCCAAGCTGACTGTCGTTGCAGAATGTGGGGTAATGCTGGGAGTTCGGTTGTACTAGCTATTAGGGGACGAAGAGTCGTGCTGCCTTACTTTGACAGGGATACCACCCTGCCTCATTTTCGGGAAACCGGAATGGACAGGGTTGAAACTGGTCTTCAATAAGTGCGTGACCATGGAAACAGACATAATTGCATGGTGGAAGTGTAAAAAGAATAAATTTGGAAAAGTCTTCATTTTTTTTATTTAGCAATAAGCTTTTGCTTGGGGTTGTCCATCCTTCGCTCACGCAAGAGCTACAGTAGAGCCTCGGAAATGTTATGACAGCTCATTTTATTTGGTAGGAAATTATGTAGATAACATTGTCTTTAGCTAATTTACGTGCAAACCATTTAAGCGTAACTAAATGGTATTGATGATCATTGTAGGGTTGCACTGTAGGGATGTACGATTGCAGGACTTCTGTAATTGATAGCATTGGGTATGGGAGCCGAACATCTTCACCCCCAAAAAATATTTACAAAGATGAATACGAGTGCATGTGGGAGCTGTACAAATCTGCCATTGAATAAGACCTCTGAATATTTAGTTTTTTGTTTTCTTCCGAGAATGGCGTTCCGTTATTATAACGAGTGGTGACCGATAACGTAAACAGTAGTAGGTTAACAAATTACCTCCTATACGCAGTGTTTTTTTTTTGACAGCATTTGTATTTCCAGACTAAATAGTAGTTTGTAATCGCGCAACATTGTTCCCAAAAATCATGAATCGAGGAGCAGAGGTGGCCAAAAGTTGGAAGGCGATTTAGAGAGAGAGAGAGAGAGAGAGAGAGAAAATTTAATGCGGAAAGGCAGGGAGGTTAACCAGAAAACATATCCGGTTTGCTACCCTGCACTGGGGAAAGGGTAAGGGGAAAGGGAGGAAGAGAAGCACAAACACACATACACACACTCGCACACAGTAGTGTCACAATCGTTCAACGAGGCGGGTCGCTCGCAGAAACTTCATCAGCGCCTTCGTTGCTTTCTGGCGTGAAGCTCGATCTTTCCGACATTCCAAGATTGACTGCTCAGAAAATGGCTGGTCGTCGAGGCGAGCAAACACTGCTGAGAGGGACTGTCGCTGAGAGCTGTACTGGGGGCACTGACATAAAATATGTTCAATTGTTTCGTCATTGTCGCAATGGTCGCATGTAGCGCTGTCTCTCATTCCGATGCGGCAGGCAAAAGCGTTCGTGAAAGACACCCCAAGCCACATACGGCAGAGAAGGGTCGTCTCGGATCGGGGTAGGCCAGATGGAATAGTAAGTCGTAGGCATGGGTCCAGGCGGTGAAGACGGGTGTGGAGAAAACCGGGCGTATTCCGCATAGACCTTGTGACATCCTGCGCAAGCGTATTAATCTTTGCTGCTGCGTCGCTTCTTGATAGTGGAATAGGTTCCATCACTCCATTTTCGTGAGCATTCTTAGCTGCATTGTCGGCATGCTCGTTACCGATGATGCCGCAATGGCCTGGTAACCACTGAAAAGATATGTCATGTCCTTCGTCTATTAGGTGATGGTACAGTTGTCGTATTTCGAGCGCCAATTGATCTTGAGGTCCACGACGTAGAGTATTGTGTAGACATTGGAGAGCTGGTTTCGAATCAGTAAAAATGCTCCATTTTTGTGGTGTCTCTTGGTCAATCCTGCGGAGTGCGCTGCGGAGTGCCGCGAGCTCCACGGCTGTCGATGTCGTCTTGTGTGACGTTCTGAACTGGATGGTTTCGGCTCTTGCTGGGAAGATCACAGCTCCTGCAGATCCTCCAACAGTTGTCGAGCCATCCGTGTAAAGTTTGACATGATCTTTGTATTCTTCGTGTAGCATGAGTAGAATCATCTGCTTTAAAGCTGGCGCCGAGAGCTCCGCCTTCTTGCGAATCCCCGGCACTGTCAAGCGCAGTTTTGGTCGGTCCAAGCACCAAGGAGGTGTTAGTATTCGTTCCGGAGGTGTGTAGACTGTTGGAAGGCACTCACGGAAAGTCAGTACTCTCTTACAGAAGGAGGCACTCGGTCGATCTTCTGGAAGCGAAGCTAGGTGGTGGGCAGGGGCGCGAGCAAGGTGTCTAATATGAGCTCTAAGCACCTCCAAAGTAATGTGCACTGTGGCCGGATGATCTTTGGCGATTGCGATGGTTTCCGCTGTTGATGTACAGCGTGGTAATCCAAGACAAAATCTGAGTGCCTGGCCCTGGGCGTTTTCTATTGTGCGTATACTGCTTTTGCAAGCGTTCGTCAGAACCGGCAAGCTATACCGCAGGTACCCCAGAAACAGCGTTTTGTACAAATGCAACATCGCGTGCACTGATGTGCCCCACGTTTTGCCTCCGAGGAACTTGAAAAGTTGTGCGATGGCCGTTAGGCGCTTCTTTAGAGTGGCCACATGGGGACTCCAGCAGAGATTTCGATCGATCGTGACCCCCAAAAACCTGTGGGTCCTGGCGTAGCAGACACTGTGTCCATTGATGGCGATGGGATATGACGTCATTGCCTTCCGCGTGAACGCGACCAGCGCCGATTTCTCAGGAGAAATCTCGAGGCCTTGTTCTCTAAGGTACGCCGATATTGAATTCGCTGCTTTCTGGAGTCTCGCACGTACCTGAGGACGTGTTACACCTGATGTCCAGGCACAAATATCATCTGCATAGAGAGATATCTGCACGGAATCTGGTATGCGTTCAACGAGACCGATCAGAACCAGGTTGAACAGTGTGGGGCTCAATACACCACCTTGAGGAACACCACGGTGTGTATAATGTTCAGAAGTCGGCCCATCATCAGTTTGCATAAACAATGATCTCATATGTAGGTAGCATTGGATCCAGCGGTACACTCGCCCACCCAAACCAACTGACTCGAGGGCGTCAAGTATGGCTTCGTGAGAAACATTGTCATATGCTCCTTTGATATCTAAAAATAGTGCGACAGATAACCGTCTGCTCATTTTCTGGTGTTGTACGTAGGTCACCAGGTCAATGACATTGTCAATGGAGCTCCGAAGACGACGAAAACCGGCCATGGCGTCTGGATATATTCTATGGCGTTCTAGGAACCACTCGAGTCTGGCAAGGATCATTCGCTCCATCAGCTTCCCTACGCAACTAGCCAGCGCTATTGGGCGGTATGATGTCAGCTCTAGAGGCGATTTTCCAGGTTTGAGAAGTGCAACCAACCGGCTTGTTTTCCACTCTCTGGGGACCGTTCCATCTCTCCAAGACTCATTGAATACTTCCAGCAAAGCACTTCGTGCTCGATCACCGAGATTGCATAATAGGCGGTATGATATGCCATCCGGCCCAGGCGATGACGATCGATTGCATGAAGCAAGAGCCACATTCAGTTCTTCCATTGAAAAAGGCAGGTCCAGGTGCGGGTCAAGTGAATGTGGCGTGTAATCAGCAGTAAGGGCTTCTGTGCAATTTGGTGGGCCCGCAATCTTCCTACAAAAATCTTCCGCTACCTCGATATCCCTTCTATTTTGGAAAATGGCCAAGGCTTTAAACGGAAAACGTTGTTGGGGAAATGTGCGTAGGCCTCGCACGGTTCGCCATATTTGAGAAAGCGGTTTGCGAGGGTCTAGACTCGCGCAAAATTTCGCCCACCGTTGAAACTCCAGTTTGTCTATACGACGCTGGATCTTCTTTTGCATGCGCCTGGCCATCCGTAGATCTTGAATGGATTTTGTGCGTCGATATCTACGCTCCGCACGCCGACGAGTCGCACGGAGTCGCTCTAACTCCATGTCCGTTTCTGAGGGCCTTGAAGAATATGCCAGCGTGCGCATCGCACTCTGCGCTGCTTGTTTGATCGCTTGCTCAATGCCAGAGGTTATGCCTTTTTCACAAGCGTGTTCAATGTTGGTTGTGAATGCTGAAAGATCGATCCTCCGTACGGTTTTCGGCGGGTGGTCGCTAGCAAAGCCTTCGATGGTGAGATAACTGGGGATGTGATCGCTACCATGTGTCTCGATGTCTAAAAACCACTTAACGCTTGTGGCGAAGCGACGTGACACGAACGTCAAGTCCAAACAGCTGCTGTACGTTGCTCCTCGCAGAAATGTAGGGCTCCCATCATTAAGTAGAGACAGTTCATGAGTCGATACAAATGAAGCCAGCCTCCGGCCCGTGGTATTGACTTTTGAACTTCCCCAGATTGGGTGGTGGGCGTTGAAGTCCCCTATAATTATCCACGGATCCGGGACGCTCGAAAGAATGTCATCCAGTCTTTGGCAATCAAAACGGGCTGAGGGAGATAAGTAGACACCTATTAATGTGAAGGTGAGGGTTTTCTGCTTCACAGTCAGGCAAACATATTGGTTCTCATCATGAGGCGACACAGGTTGAATGATGTAGGTAAGCTCCCGACGAATATACACAATGACCTTGCTGCTTTCGTTTCGGGTTTTGGACGGGATTGATTCGTAGCCAGATAGCCTGATCGGGTTTGATAATTTCGGTTCACATATTACGATGATTGGGAAAAGGTTAGAAAACACGTACTGACGAAAATCGGAAATCCGTGATCTAAGTCCTCTTGCGTTCCACTGGATGACTGATGCTTCTCTGACGTCTTTGCGGAACGATTGTTGATCTCCTGCCATGACTCTACGCGAGGGAGGCGAGGACTGGGCTCAGCGCGTCCAACACCTGTAACCCGCTTCGAGCGGTTGGAGTTCCCAGGCTTCTTAGTATGTCTGCCATGACAGCGACGAGGGATCGTAACATCGGGATGATCTGTCGATCGACCCTTGACACATCCTCAACGGAAGTAGACTCGGTGGAAGGTGTAGGGCGGCGAGGCCTCGCAGGAGGCTCCTTTGCAGGCTGTGTACGCGGAAGCGTAGGCCACTCATCCGCAGCTGTGAGCTTCTCCACTTCTTTTCGCTTCGTGCTTACTACTTCACTCGTGCTCGGAGGAAATGGGTTATGCGCAACACTCTGTCCTACACGCCTCCGTCGGCGACTACGTCGCCGCCGTACCCTTTCAGCAGCCTCTCTGTGGGTTGAATTGTCCCTAACCATTTGTTTGATAATGGCGATTTCCTTCTTAATCCGAGGGCATTCCTTGGATGCAGCATCATGCGGACCATCACAGTTTCTGCACTTCAGACTTGTTGCCCGACATGCGTCTGCAGTGTGCGGCTCAGCGCATCGGGGGCATACTGTGGTGTTTGTACATACACTCTTGATGTGACCAATTTTCATGCAGTTATGGCACTGGAGTGGTTTAGGGACAAATTGTCGAACAGGATGTCGGAAGTGTCCCACTTTGACATGCGACGGAATGGAATCTCCTTTGAACATTATCTTTACACATCGGGTGTTTCCGAGGCGAAGTACATTCGCGATGAGAACTCCTTCGTTCGCTGGTTTTATGAGAGTTGGGAGGTCCGAGTTTGCTATGGCCAAATCAATGTCGTAGATTACTCCCGCCGTGCAGGCACCGTCCATTGGAATAACCGGTCGTACTTTGATGCCTCCCAAATCTGATACTCTGCGAAGCTTGTCTATGGCGCTGGCAGTCATTGTGTCCACAGCTAGAATATTCTTCCGCGTGTTCACCCGGATATCCTTAATGTCGTTTGGTGCTACCCCCTCAAAGTACATAGAGAGAGCTTGCCTGTTTACTGCTCGAAGGCTGATGGTGGAGTCCTCGGGCATGAAGAGGATGGTGTGCGGCCAGCATTCTCCTTTTGACTGAGACGTTAATGTCCCTGCTGGTGAAGACGACTTGATACTTCTTCTTTTGGCCTTCCTGCTTCTCACGGTCTCGAAGTCGTCATCCGACGAGTCGTCGCCAGTGGCCGAGTACAGTTCCTTGTCCTCGCTGGTGCTCGAACAGGTGCTTCGTTTCCGCGACGAGCTTGCCAAAGGTGGTCTATGGTCGGACATAGCCGCAGAAGGCTCCACGTCCACAGCCATGATGCAGTGACTATCACCGTTGGCCTCACTGGTTCTGGGCCAGGCGCGCTGATTTACCGAGGAGCTCGCCATAGCAGACCTCTGGCTGGGCGGACCAGTGGATGACTCCGCGTCCGTCGCCTTGGGGCAGGGAGCAGCGTCTCCCGTAGAAAGCGAAAAACTTGATAACAATGCTCGGAGCCGAAAGCAGAAGCGTTCTATGAAGAGACACTTCGTCGTCCGGAAGGCGATTTAAATTTGTGTCTTTTCTGTTAGGTGTGTTATAGTCAAGTTACTTTGCCAGAATCGACGATATTTCGTCTTCATGTTCCTGAAACGTATGTTAGATTTATCTACATATCAGGGCTTCTAGAAGGCATGTTACGTTTATTTGTGCATACCATGGAATGCACTATAAATATGCACAAGAATAATATGCACGCACAATTATCTTCATCTTGGTGCATTTAGAACGAAACTTCCACAATATTATCACCCCTTATTGTGAACTGTTAAACGCCGATTTCTTTAGAATTTGTAGTAAATACAAATAAAACTATATTTAGGTTGCAAAATTGAGTGGTTATGACAACCTAAAACGAAATATGCTAACAAGAAAATGCACTTTTACCTCTATTACACAAAGACACAATGTCTTTTGTTGTTTTTTCCACTAAATTCAACATATTTAACTGAATTCACTTTATGCTTGACTGAATTCAACATGTTTACCTGAATTCACTTAGAGGTGTCCGCTTTTAGCCTGAATCACCAAGACTTTCCGCAAACAAAGCAATACCCTTGTCTGCCACTCGCTGTTCAAGTCACCATATAGTGCGGCTGGTGGTTTGCGGCTCCAAAGCCCTCGCAAGGAGACAGAGCCCGTGACGACCAATCACTGAACCACAACTTTTACGGGCATTTGCAATTGCTATCAGCTTTTTTTTCCTAACAGCAAGAATGTCCCTGAGCTCCAGTGGGCGCCGACAGCGTCTGATTGTAGCAGGGTTTCTTGGTCGTCTTTCGTTCTTCTAATTGCAAGTACAGTGGCTCTTCTCTCTTCTGCTTGACTCTGTTGTGCATTGAAGTAGACTTCCATGCTTTTACTGCATTCGCAAAAAGTGTCCCGAAACTAAAAAAAAGTCCGTAAAGGGCGCGTAAGTTTTCTTTTTCTTTTTTGTATACTGCTCCTGAACGCCGAGGTAATGAGACCGCGAGCTTGTTAGTGGGCAAGCGTTTCTGACTTCGTTAACTTAAGCGCAGCTAGTGAACTCGGTCCTTGGTGTCCGTTGTCGCGGAAAATAACTTGCTGTTTGAGCACCTTTGCGGAGAGAATCTACATAAATGATGCTAACAAAGAAGGGTAAGCCACAAGAAAGTCCAAGTTCATTATTGTGCAAGCAATAATAAACTTGGACTAATGTGCTTAAGATTTAATTACCATTTTTTTCTGGGATGCTACCACTTTTTTCAGCAAGCTGCAATGAGAGCATGCCTTAACGCTGTAAGAATTATTTTATCTGTTGAGTTCCTGATATAGCTGCTTAAACATCTTATTAGGTATCAAATCTTGGCTGTGGCGCTGCATTTTTTATGGAGGCGGAAATGTTTTAGGCTCGTCTGCTCAGATTAGGGTGCACGTTAAAGAACCCCAGGTGGTAAAAATTTCCGGAGCCCTCCACTACGGCGTCTCTCATAATCAAATGGTGGTTTTGGTACGTTAAACGCAATAAATCAACCAATCAATCAATAAGTCAATCAATCAATCAATCAATCAATCAAACATCTTAATAATGAAGCTTTGTAGTGATTCCTGCGAGAAATGCTATGAAGTGTAAAAACGACTCACCATATGGTTCTTTGCATTCCCGCAATGGGTAAAAATATCTGAATTGTCTGCCTAACGACCGCATGTTTATTTGTCTACACCGACAGCTCCGTCCTGCCAAAAAGCTCAACAGCGGTGGGCGTTATTCCAGCGCACGCCACAACCATCAAATTCAGGACAACTCATAGAACCACATCAACGGCAGTAGAGCCTCCAGCGCTTCACGCTGCGTTGAGACCATCAATTCCTAGTGTATGTGGGACCTGCCAATTTTTTACACATGCAAGATTGCGATCCCTTGATCCTACGTTCAGCTTACAGTTTCCAACAAAACTTCAACGTGGTGACGCTACTGGTCTGTGTAGACTATGGTTGGGAGTCACGTTTACCCGTTCGTACGCTTTCCGCATAGGATTGCCGACAACGCCGCCTGGGCACACTGCGAAAATGAAGAGACAATTCGACACGTCTTGTGTGACTGCCTGGAGTGCAACCGAGAAAATAAATCTTTTTAATACACTAAACAAGTTTGATGTCTAGCCTCTGTGAGAAGAAAGTATACTGCGCCATCGTCATGACTCATCATCACAGAAAAAAGGCCGTGCAAGTGCTACTGGGTTTCTTGCGCACTACTAGCCTGTCGGAATGCCTCTGAGTGGACTGATTTTGTATGTGCGTGTGTGCGCGTGCTTTTTTCTGATTTAATATATCACTCTCTCTCTCTTTCAACCCCCTATTGCCAAACCTCAGTGTAGGGTAGCATACCAGATACTAGCATCTGGTTAACCACCCTGCCTTCCTTTTTTCTCTTTTTTATCTCTCTCTCTCTCTCTCTCTCTCTCAAGCTTTCAAAATATTTCTCGTCAACGCTATGGGAGTATAAAGTCAGTGACAATCCCTTGATGCCATTCGTAATGTGATGTATTATTTTTGTTTAGCATTTTCGCATTATAACATTGAATGAGGATAAGCGCGCGCTTATTAAATCAATCGTAAACCAATCAATGCATTTCAATTATTGCCCTTTTTATGTAGATTGTGAAGACCTGAAGCCTCACTGAATGATCCACGATGTCTTTCATTCTTTCATGTTGTACGACGTCTTCTGATTTTATCATGTCAATTTGTCAGTATTGTACCTCTATTTGACTCCCTGTTATTCAAATACATGTTAGTATTCGTTGGTGTTTAGGCTTTTTAGGTGTTTGTATTGAGGGATTATCAGTTGTGAAATTTATTACAAGTCAGGTTATCACGAGTTAGTTATGAAGTATCACGATTCAGGTTGCGATTTTATAATTATCACTTTTTTGTCTAAAACGAATGCTGCTTAACACATAAAAAAAACAGACTGATGGGCTAGTTCCTAGCGCAATGTTCGAACCTGGAGCGCAAAAGACGGCGACAAATGATATGTGGCCAGCGTGTGCCTCTTTTCACTACTAGTTTGAGTTCAGAAAACGGTAGGAAGAGGAAGGGGGAAGCTCGCGATGAAAAAAATGCGTAAACAGGGGTTCTGTCGAGCCAATGTTTTAACACGCGGGACTCAAAGCTAGAGCAGAACCGATTGGTTTAGCGCTGGTGTGTCTACGCTTCGTACCTTCTTCTCCATCCTTACAAAGAAGGGGAAGGGGCAACACTGGATATGGGGGTGTGAGGGAGTAGGGAAAAGTGGTAGTAGTGGTGCTGTGACGATTTTTATGAGCGAAAAAAGGAACAGGTATTGTGTGAACAAAAAGACAAAAAAAGGAAGTGGCGGCGAGGTAAGGATGTACACGTGTCACTGAATCCCGCTGGTCGAATAGGTTGTCATACGTTAACAATGGCAGGTTTGAAATTGCGAAATGGAGGGCTTAACTCAGAGTGCTTTTCTTGCGTAGGTGTCATGCCGAATGAATTCCAGAGCCCTTTAGAAACTTTTATACCCACTGGTTAGAGTGCACTGAACTTGTGAATAAGGGACGACTACATATTTTTCTGTCTCTTGTGAACCGATGTTCTGACTGAAGTGTGTTGAGTTTCAGATCGTTGACGTTGTGCAGTCGAACGCAAGGTAGAATAGAATCACAGCGGAAGCGTGCCTTTCCCGAGGCGAATTCTTGAGCCATGCATTGATAAGGTATTCAAGAGGCACCTTGCCCATTCAGCGTGTTTTGTAACTTACACTCTCTGTCTGCTCGATACCACAGAATAGGTTTATCGATCGGGCTGACCACCTCTGCTCGCGATGCTAGTGGGCAGCCGTTGCGAAGTTGCCGACACAATCAGCTTCTACCGTCGCAGATTAATGAGTGCCCGGTCACACAGACTGGGTTCAAAACATGAAGCCGAATTCAAAGAGTAATCTACAAAAGAAAATGCGTAGGCGTAGGGCAGACACATAAGCTTTGCTAGTCTTGGGAAGGTGTGGACTCCATTAAACGAGCCACAAGGTCTCCAACCAGGTTTTGCTTCGCTTAGTTGCTGTTTCCTTTTTTTTTCTCTTTGCACATATCCCTTTGCCCTCTTGTGGCGACACCAGCAATTGCTGTTTCGGAAGGGTGTTTCTGCTAACGCTCTGGCTTCCTTTGTAACTTCTCACCTGACATGCCTTTCTTTATATTTTGTTCTTTTTTGTTGACTTCTCGCCCACATAGGGCCCGTTCTTTTGTATCGCTGGGAAAATACACTTACTGTCAAGACAATTGTTTCTACTTTCCAGGCAAATGACAGTGTATGCTATTTTCTACTTGCATTCGTTAAATACCCACTAGTGTGAACACCAGACAGGTCGCTGCTCCAGTATTAGTTTAACATCTGCATTATTTACACTACTTTTTTCCAAACACGCCACTGTATTGATGCAAATACAGTTCACATATTGCATTGGGAGCTACCGTTGGCGACAAATTATGGATAATTCCAGGAAATTCAGATTGACCAATAGCTGTTAATCATAAGCAAAAAGTGTCGTGGCATACAGTCCAATGTTTGGCATGAAGACCCGAAGAATATGGCGCCCCAAAGCAGCAACGTAAAGGCCACATGACATTGGTACGCGTTGTAGTAAGGTGTCAAAGCGTATACGTTTTGTTAAAAGGACTTGTTTTTGGGCTAGTTGATGCATACTTGGTGCAGAAGACTGAGGCGCAAAAAACATATTGGGAAACAGGAAGAGCAGAAGAGAAGAAAGAACAGCGCCAACTACCAACTGTTTAATGGCCGTCTAGGGAAACACATAGAAACATAGGAAAGAAAACAAAACTGCACATGCATGCACAGCCAACAAACATCGCACAGCGTCATAATCAAGGCACTAAGTTATCCAAAAAATGCATTTCTGTTGAGAACAACACAATAGATGTATCACTGATACAATTGAACCATTTTCTTTTGATAAAATAGGCTTACAAGAGCTCTCTAGCTGTTTGTTCTTTACTCCTCCCAAAAATCACCGTTTTCTCAAACAATGGCACACATCCGCAGGCTTTACAGTGGCACTTCTGTTTTCAGCCTTTGCCTTTGCTAAAAAGCACTAGGTAGAACAACACAGGACACGTCTGCGCACATATCATTGCTTCAGGCCTAAGCATTTCTCGCATTCTGGCTCATGTTGTGCTGTGCATTGCGTTCTCAAAACTTCAACGTCGCATCGCTGTTCACAAAAGAGAATCGAATCGGTGGTGTTTTTCGAACAAGCGCACCCATATGCTTTTTATGTCCAACACAAATATGCTTTTTTAAGTCCTACAGTTGTCAGAACAGTACAGTCACGGAATGTAAATATCAGCATCGTTTATTTCTTATGTGCTCGCTCAAATGAAATCATTCCACGTAGAAATAAATTTACTTAGAATAGGGAAGGCACATTGTGAAGAAATGGAATGGGCGGGTTGTTATTCTCTGATCATGACTAAAAGAGTAGTAGTGCAAATTACAAAGAGGAGGGCGAGGCTGCGCTTTAATAATATGTCTTCGTTATACTTGCTGTTTGAGATTCTGCTTATACACCCAAAAGCCCTATATAACAATGCCTGTTCTGATTCGCGTAATATGATGACGCTATCGCGTGCTCGTCAGCCCATGATGGCACCGGTATTTCACGTAGCTCTGAATAGTGGAGGGGAACTTCGGACTGACGAAAAATTCGCGAAGTTCTTGCTTGCCTAATGCCTACGCCAACTATCTTTCCGTATTGAAACGCCCATACTGAAAATTCAGAACCGAAGCTTTCAACGTCGCGTGTGCCTGAACTCGTGCCATGTAATTTACTGCTGCAGCAAACTTTCGACGCAGAACAAGACCTTTCACACCACAGTTTATAATTCACACCGTAAGAAATTGTTTCCAACGTTGTAGTGCCTTAATTATGCTGTTGTGAGTGGAGATGCCGAATGGCATTTGAAATACTACGTCGTTCATTGAAGCATTTCATGACTGTTCACATTTTATTAAATGTTCGCTTTCAGCCTATTAGTCATTACTAGAAGAATAAATATGTATCGTTGTCCTATGTCATTGTTGCAGTAAATTGAATAGCATTGGTCACAGATAATTTCGTCATTTATGCTGAATAGTTTCTAAGTTTTTTATATCCAAGCTCTTTTCCACGGCAAAAGAATGGAAGCCTGCTAGATACTTAGCAACTCATTCAGATGCTTCTCAAGTGTTTTCGAAATTTGTTACCACAAACCACTATATCTTGATCGCCTCACGACATACAGCGATGTTACGAAACCGTTTCTACAACGGCCACAGCAACAACCAAAGAAACCCACCGATCTCCTGCAATGGCGTTTCATGAATAATCAATAAAAAATCAATCATATACACAGGGTGCACGATGATGAGTACGGCGAAGCGTCCATCAGTCCATCTGCGCTTCTGTCCGTCCATGCATCCGTCCATGCGTCCATCCATGCGATCGTTCATCCGGGCATCCGTTCGTGCATCCATCCGTGCATCCGTCAATCTGTGCGTCCGTCCTTCCGTTAGATCATGCCTCCATCCATCCATCCGTGCGTTTATTCATTCATGTGTCCGTCTATCTGTGCGCCCATCCATTCATACATGCGTCCGTTTGTCCGTTCGTCCATGCGTACATCCGTCAGTCCATCATTCTGTCTGCTTGTCTGTCTGCCTGTTGGTGCATCCATCCGTCCGTTCATCTAGTGAACCCTTCAGTTACTGCCATCTTTGATCTTTTCGTCATATATTCATGATATAGAATTACCGCAATCCAGGGGACATTCCAAGCACTAACCCAAAGGTACTACTACGACTACTATTACTACTACAACTACTTCGCCCCTAAAATTTGGGGGATCCTTAGGCTTCACCTTTAAGAGTTGAACGCAATATTGGTATCCTGCCCCTGATGCGTACTCCAAACACTTAGGGCAGGAAATCTTTTCACACTTGTTATGCACGAACTATTTGCACCCACTTAAGGAAATAGGTGCAGTAACGTGTGTGCCTTTTTTAATGAGTGACCACCTTCCAACCAAGATAATCATCATAACTATCTGTTCTAACGCCCGATGTCGTCGTGCTCTTGAATGTCGCATTATTTACTGCAATAGTTCATGCTGTATGGCGAAGCATGTATACGAAACGTGTTTGTTTTATAAAATATGAAAGTTACTTTCATTGCGTTTCCAAGAAGAGAAAGTTATTTTCACTGAATTCATCCAATAGAGACAGTAGAACGTGGTATGACACGTCAGAGTCACGTGGTAGGTCTTTCTACTGGGGATGTAAAGGAACGAGCCCTGGATAACTATGTCTTCAATGTAGACGCTTCCATCGTCTGTAGACAGTGAATAGTCGATTGTAGGAGACTTTCCGGGTGATGAGGATGCTACGAGACTGGCGTCAGTTCTCACGTCGTCGTTGGCGTCTATCTGCTCAGCAGATCCACAGTTGAGCAAGATGCCGGCACGTTGTTGGTCTATGATGACCGGTGGGTGCCAGATGCACAAAATATCATCAAGCAAAGAAGCACTGGCTGGGTGTGAGCTATCCACGTACGAGGTGGGCGTTAAATGCAGCGCCACGTCCGTTGAGTTTTTATCTATGACAGGGCATAGGATTAGTGGCGGTGATACCTCGCGTTTCTCCGAAGCCGGATTCACTGGTTGAAGCGGCGGGAAGTCTTTAGAGGCTATCTGAATACGACTTCCGTATAGAGGAGGCGACTGTGGCATGAGGGTCTGAACGATGGTGGCACGGAAGGAGCAACCCTTGCCGCCGTGGCCATGTGGCCATAGGTGCCGCATCTTCTTCAGAACGGAACCGTGCAGTTCATCCTGAAGTGACCACTTCCTCCACGGCGTGGGCCCACGTGTTGAATACCTCAGTAGTCGCAGGTCACTCGGTGACCTGCCACCTTCAGGTAGTTTGGCAATGCGGTCGAAGACTCCATCTTCATGCATACGTACCATGTCTCAGTGGTACGTATGCAGTGGGAAGTGAGCCCATCAATCCTCTGCCAATGCGGAGCACGTTTCCGTAGAGAGACAACGTTTGGGCGAGGGCCTCTCCAGGGACGTTGAAAGGCAGAAAGAGAACGGTGACTACCATAACTTGAGGACCTAGAGGCACAATGACGACGCGTTCTCTTTGAATGACAACGTGGAATGCATCCACGATTTGGGCCAGGCCGGCCCTCATTGTTTACGGTAACCCTGTAGTTCCAGCCCCCAAAGTGTTGAACACAATCTTAGTTCGATTCTCGCTATTGATTCTCGCTATTGAAGACGTCTAGTCAACGACATCTTCAGGACTTGCCCCCTCACGGATGACGACATCAAAGGCAAACGCCTTCTTCGGAAGCTAGCATGCCATGATGGGCACCCACCAGCCCAAGGAAGCCCTGAAGCGTGCTACTTGGCTCATAACCAACAAGAAGTAGCTTAGCGAAGTGAATACTTCCCATCTGCTTCTGTTTAGAAAAAAAATATTTACAGTTAGTACAGAGATTAGGGTATGCGTGGTGAATCAGTGTTAAGGAATACCATCACATTTCCACAATTGTACAACACAAAAAATAACATTCTCACATACACCAAGCAACAGAAATCAGATCAATAGATTAATAATTTCATATATCTCCCAACTGACGCTATAGGAAATGGGTCAAATGGGTGAATGGGTTCGTGCACTTATTTTTCTTTAGTATATATCAACTTGGTAGTAGAATTACCAGGGCATGAGATAAACAAGGCAGTGAACGCAGTTCAAAAGTGCAAGGTGACAAGCATGAACAGTCCAATCTGAAGATACGGTTTAGCACCACATAGGCTGAAAAAGAAGTTGTGCTGTCTGCTTCCGTGTTTACAAAAAGTGTTTCACGAGTTAAAGTACTCAGTACTCTACTTGGTTACAATCCTAAGTCGTGTCTGCTGACACCTCCGACATCTATCAGAGCCCTCATACAAAAAGTAAGTAACGATTCAGAGTACTAGGTACTCTACTATGGGAGAGCATAACGCCGTCCAATAGAGTGACGCGGAGTTCTTAGAAAAAGTGGTGAACGATCTGGAGTACTTGCTTGGTACTCTACTATGGGTGAGCACTAGGCGTCCCGTTACATAGTGTGTGCAGAAAAAAGTTGTTAACAATTTATAATACGATGCACTCGACTACGGAGAGCAGAAAGCCGTCCCATGGGCCTAGTTTAGGATAAATTTATTTCCAGATATATCTTACATAGCTTATGTGCACAGAGAAAGATGGACAAGGATGATCATCCCGTGTTTAGAAAAAGTTTATTTACACTAAGTACAAAAAACAAAAGTTTCACTACGTTCCAGTAATGGGCGCATATACTTCGACAGATCTACATGTTCAGAAAAGTGGTTTATGATTTAGCGTACGTAGTACTCTACTATGAAAGAGCATATATAAGGCCATCCGGTCGCAGATGTGCGTTTAATCGTTTAAGAGAATTTTATTTCCGAATATATCCAACACAGTTTATGTGCACACAGAAAAATGGACAATGGTGATCAATGCGTATGTACAATGCAAGCTGTTATATACAGCGAAAAGAACTTATTGCGTATGCAGTGACGTACAATGCGAAATCGTACAACAAAGATACGACATTCATGACATCGAGATGATTAAACCTAAATAAACAGTAAGGCTACGTGAAAAAACAAGGCGGGGGGGAAGTCACTCACAGTGTAGGGTGATGTTTTGCATTCACCTGCGTGGACAGTTTGTTCTCGCGCTTAAGAACAATATTGCACAAAAAGGACATGTTTCTAAAGAAGAAAAGGAAAATACACACTGTAATGTCACAGTGGTACAAGCTCTAGCCCACCTCCTCAGTAGGGGAGGAAAGGCATGGACATTGTTGTTTTTTACGATAATGAATCGCGTAGACCAACGTCGGAGGAAAGCCTTCTCCCCCAGCATGACTAGTTTTGCGTTAAGATGCATAAGCATTACGCTTCTTAGCTGATGTAGTATAGGAAACATGGCTCTCTGAGGGCGTCCCCTCAGGCAGGCCAGTCCCCTTCGTTTCCATAAGACGAAGGCTCCGATAGCCATTAAGAGTACGACGCAGTTATCCCTGTGGCTAGACTTCCACTGCATACTTATTTGAACATTCTGGTAACCATGCGCCAAAAGGTGCGCGCTACTATACATCCATGGAAGACATGGTTCAGCGTTTCGACGCGACCGCACAGCGGGCATGTGGCAGAGGGTGCCACGTCCCACGCCGCAAGGCGGTCGGCTGTTGGTAAAGCGTCCCAATCCCTAAGCCAGCTTAGGTCACGGACGTAAGAAGGGAGAGACGTGTTTGTAAGAGTCCAACGTCTTTTCGCTCGGCATTTCCGGCGTTATAACTGTGTGTTTAGAAAAGCGAATAACGATTTAGAGTACTTAGTATTTTACTATGGGAGAGCTGGAAGCCCTCTCCGTCCCTAACCACCCTATGTGTTCAGAAAAAGTGGGTAGCGATTTAGAGCACAAGGTACTCTACTATGGGAGAGCTTAAAGCCGTCCCTGGATCACCACTCTAACTTAGTCTGCAAGAAGAGTTGCTCCCTATACATAACTTTGCTAGCGCTTAGTTGTTGTTCCACCTGCCACAGAGAGCACGTTACAAGCGAGACTCTGCAGAGCCTTCAGACATGAGATGGCCACTTTGCTTAAAATATTTACATTTTTTTTCGAACACACTTTAACTTGTGGTCTCTTTCTGGAGCTTTTCAATGTTTTGCGACCACTGCGTGCGACCTTTATCTCAGATACTTCACTGTTCTATATGAAAGAAAATAGGACTGCAGTGTTCGATTATTGTTGGCGCGCTTCGCACTCACATTGATTACGAGTACTACAATTCCGCGTGCCATACTTTAGGTGCGTATTCAGCGCCATCTGTGGAAGTTAATTCACGAATAATGTTAAACGAGCAATGATTTGCATAGTTGATTTTTTTTCCAACATATTGCGGTCAAGCATATACCGTCAGTTTCCCGTATGTATTGCAGTAACAAAGGTTTAAAGAAATGAAGGTACTAAATGAATGGTAATGGTTCAACTTAGGTGTGATATTTGTTACACATAAAATACGAGCACCAGTTTACTTAAAACGAGTGCGAAATAACAAAACGAATAATAAATAAAAATAAATGACAGATTTTATTGAAAGAGCTTACCTTTTCAGAGGAGTTGACATCGTTGCGGCACCTTACGAGACATGTTTCAACCATCTGCGTCTTACTACACGGCTTACGAGGTTTGCTTTAGCACCTTGACGAATTACAAGCCCGAAGAATACACCGGACTACGTTAACGTAGACGCGTTAGTGCCGCTACCAGACGCTAAAGTCAAGGATTAGGGTGCACCTTCAATGTGCTTAGAGACGTATAGTAGGGAGATGATCACCGTCAGTGAGAGACCCGTGTTGTGAATGATACTGGAGCTTGTTCGATTTCTCCGGAGCATAACTAATCGTGGTTTTCTGCGGACACCATAGTTCTTTAAGGTTGCCCTAAACCACTCCACCATTAAAGTTTATTGGCATTTATGAGGACCAGCTCATAAACTTTATGAGTAATAGAGGTCTAAAGAAAGCCCTCACAAATTCGAGTGCTTGCTTCACTTATTAAAATATTAAAACATTCCCAATCCTTTACTCCACTACCAGTGCATCATTCACAGACTTCTAGCCATTTAACCAGGTTTTAGATAAAAGATCACTGCGCCTAATAAACTGAATTTCAGGTTGCATTTTGTGGCTATAACGAGCATTTCGTCGAAGTCCTTGTGACAGTGCTCGGTGTGTTAATTTCGAATCTATTTCTTGGTCGGCTATGTCAGGTATCCGGCGTTGTCCGCGGCCGCATCCGCGAGCCGGCAGGTGTTATCTATCCGCTCTCACTCCCTCTTCCATAGCAACAGCTGCGGGCGCACGAACTTATCCTCGCCCCTAGACACCGCAGCATGTGGTGCGAGAAAGTATAGCAGAAGATAGGTGCAGTGCTTCGCCGCTCCTTCTCTCTCATATCGCTCTCTCTCCTACCTGCGCCCCACTTTCCCGTCCGCGAACGCCTTGCTCTCGTCCGTTCGCTGGCTGAGAGCCTCTCAAGTACATCCGGAAATGTGTACTCGAGACGCCGCAGTGTAACGCCAACGCCGAGTTGAGAAGATTGTTGTTTTGTTCACTTGACAGTATTTTTAGCCGTGCACGCTAGCTACTAGAGCTGTATATGCATACCGCGTTTCTCGCGACAGAAAAAGTCCATGTCCGGCGAGCAGCGCTATTAGTTTCATGGTGTGAGAAAAAAGAAAATAAAATTCTGTTAACGCTGAGTTTTCACGTGGAAAACGCCGTTGTGGACGCTACACTATGCATTCGCATTTCCGCATGATTACATTCGGGGAGGTAGAGAATTTTTTATATGCGAAGGATTTCTTAGTGAACATCGGCGACTTTGCGCGTACCTATCTATCTATCTATCTATCATCTATCTATCTATCTATCTATCTATCTATCTATCTATCTATCTATCTATCTATCTATCTATCTATCTATCTATCTATCTATCTATCTATCCATCTATCTATATATCTATCCATCTATCTAACTATCTATCCATCTATCTATCTATCCGTCTATCTATCTATCTATCTATCTATCTATCTATCTATCTATCTATCTATCTATCTATCTATCTATCTATCTATCTATCTATCTATCTATCTATCTATCTATCTGGCCGCCTACGAAGTTTCGCTCTCCTGGCCGTTTCGATAATGGTATCAATACCAAACTTGGTATGGCATAACATGACTCTATGAAGAACGTATTTCACAAGTCATAACATGAAAATCATGACATGGATGTCATGAATGTCATAATTTACATTTCATGGTTCTGCAGCTCTTGCAGTAGTTTCGTTCACACGGCATGTCCCAAAACTGGTATGGTATGACATGATTGCATGGCGAACACAAGCCACAAACCGTAACATGACGAGCATGCCACGCGGGTCATGTAACAATATGACAACATGCCATCCTTATGATGCGCTCTCGGCCATTTCGCTAGCAGCACACATACCAAATTTGGTATTACGGTACGTGAACGGATGACGAAGGTATGTGACTGGTGCAAACATGATAATCATGAAATGCGTGTCATGTACCAACATGACTACAAGCTACGCTCATGATGCGTCGGTGGCCGTTTCGCTAGCTTCACTTATAAAATATTTGGTATTACGGGGCGTGAATGAATGGCGAAAGTATGATACTGAAGCAAACATGATAAACATGACATACGTGTCATGTAACAACATGACTACATACCACACTCATGATGCGCTCGCTGCACTTTCGGTAGCTTTACATATGCCAGATTTGGTATTACGTGACATCAATGGATGATGAGGGTTTGTCACTGGTGAAAAAGTGATAATCATGAGATGCGTGTCATGTGAGAACGTGATCACATGCCACAGTCAAAGCGCCAATACATTTCCACGTGACGCGGTGCACGTGCTCACCGGCATTCGTTTCGCCGGGTCACGCCGAATTGCCATGCCCGGCGCTGGTCCTGCCATATACACGCAGGCGCGCGCCACGATGCGTTGCTTTGACGCTTGCGCGTTTCAGCGCATCCACTGTCCCTCCGTCACGAAAAGAGGGAGACGGAGTGTCATCTCGGTAACGCATCGGCGCGAAATGTAGCATGTCGCATTTCACGCCGGTTGCCGTGGCGCCATGCCAATGGACGCAGGCCGCGCCTGGCGTCAGGCTGTAGAGTGCTCGCGTTTTGTTAACGTAGCGCTGCTGTGCCCAGCGTTCGCGTGCGTCACTGCTACATTGGAGTATGTTGGGCCATTCATATGCGCTCGCGGCCGTTTTGCTAGCTTCACATATTCCAAATTTGGTGTTACGTACGTGACGTCAATAGATGACGAAGGTATATGACTGGTGCAAACATGATAATCCTGACGCGCGTGTCATGTAAGAACATGACAACATACCCCGCTCATAGCGGGCTCACGGCCGTGTTGCTAGCTCCACATATACTAAATTTGGCAGCACGTGGCGTGAACAGATGGCGAAGGTGAACGACACATCAAAACATGATAATCATGACACGGAAGTCATGTACGGCATCATTTACCTCCACCTCGTAACGTTCTGCCAATTTTAAAAGGACATATTAACATTTCTCATTCGTGCTTCGCATATAATTGATTCCTTCTTGCCACGGGTCCCGTTTATTAGGGAGGCGATCGCCGGGCTAAGTCCTAGGGCCGAAGTATGGGCCCCCCCCCGAACCGCACCACGAAAGCGTGGACAATTTAGAAGTGGTCCTTTTTGGCGCGCCAGCGGACGCCGGCTGTGGCCCAAAAAAGAAGTCAGAGCCGAGAGTTGATAACGAAAACAAAATTATATTCTCAATAATGGCAGATCGAAATCAATACACAAGAATGCACACTATACAATAGTTGCATACAATATGTCACCAATCAAACAACGTACTACACAGTACAATCAGCCACACTCGAAACAACGGACACAGACAACGATACGCACTACAATGCAGTCGCATGCATTGAACAACCAAGACACTTAAAAACTAAAGAGATAGAAGACCTATCCAGTCCAAAGTTCTTGGAACAAAAGTCTGGATGATACTCTTCCGAGAATCACTCACTCAAAGTCCAGCGTTGTTGTCGTTCCGCTGCCCCCGAAGTTTCTCTTCCAGGAAACCTCGCCGAAGTTTCTCTTCCAGGAAACCTCGCGTCTTCAATTGGCCACTCTCCAAGCTTCAACTTCTTCGCCGGAAACACGTCGGCTTCACACACGCAGCTGTTGCCACGCGTCTTCGCTCGATAGCGGTAAACACACACTCTTGCCTGTAGCCCCAGTCGTCACCCCTCAGGTGGAAATCATCTCCTTCTCCTGCTTTATCTCTACGGACAAAACCTTCGCCGACTACATGGCGGAATCCCTACGCGCTCTGGCGCTAACTTCCGTCTTCTCCTCCCCTCTCACCTCGGCTGCTCCATTAAATACCTTCCGCGCGAGATTCCAGAAAGTTCTCGTCATTTCGTCGGCGCGATACGCAGCGAAGGCTGGGAGAGGGCGAGACGGCTCGAAGGCCGTCCGCGACGGATGACTCAACCCGGCATCACCCCGCCCCTTTCCATCTAGAACATTCGAGGGCTTGCTCGGGCGCCGATGTGGGGTGAGGAGGTTCGTCGGCTAACCCACGCTTCTGAGGAGAGAGTCGCACGCCCGGGAGTCTGAATGTTTGTTTTTTTTTGATCGTTGACCTCGCGGCGTCACTCCGGAGTTACGTCGCGAGAATTTTGCGGCGTGCCCTTTTTGAGCGCTCGTTTTGTGACACCACTGTACGTGGAATTTGCCAACTTTTGATGGTCGAAGCGCCTTGCGCCGTGGGTCGTATGTCCCGTGTCGTCGTAGTAGTCGTAGTAGTCAGTTGCATTGCATTGGATGTAAATAAAAATGGTGTAAAACATTTTCCCCGGAGTAAATGATGATGTGTGGAAGGAAGCGTTCGTCCGTGCTTCCGGTCATCCATCCACCCGTCTGTGCTCCCATGCGTTCTTTCATGCGTCCATCCGCGAGTTTCTCCGTCCGTGCATCCGTGCATCCGTGCGTCTATGCATCCGTCCGTCGGTCCATGCGTCTATCCTTGCGTCCGTCCATCCACTTCGCCTCACTCGAGTCACCATTCACCTCGTGGATATGCTGTGAGTTTTTTTCAGCTACTCGACAATAAGCCACGGATGATATCTGTGGCACCCAAGGAGGTTTTAAAAAAATTGGTAGCACCAATGGCATGCCGGAAGACAGCGAAAAAGTAAATACGCGAGAATTGAAAGTTGGGATATTTGGTGGTTGATGATTGGATGCAAAAACACCGCAAAATACAAACTTCAATGCTTTCGTAGATAACGTCATTACCCATTCAGTCAAGTCACATAAATCTACGCGTTTTTTCTTGCGCGTGATACGTGTTAGTATGTGTATACGAATGTCATCGTTTGTAAGATTCCTATTATTCGCATGTTTGCACAGTTTTGTTTTCGCGCTTGTCCTGTGCACTACGTAACACTGCAATTGGGCTGATGCTAGGGTGCAAAAAAGGGCAATAATAAGTGACATGCTTGTAGTCCTCGCAGGCAATAGTCATCGTGCCATGACGACAAAAAATACAAACAGCCACTTGAAACCACCAGAACAAGACAGTGTCTTGTTCCACTGGTTTTCCGATGGATCTCTTTCAGTGGATCTTGTTCCGGTATGTCTCCCCTGCAGACCATATACTCTGCCATAACATTGCTCCAACTTGTCACCTTTCATCGACGTCTATTAGCGTCCCAGGGACTAAGCATCGTCACGATATATAAAAAAATAAGCCGCAAGATGGCGAGATCATATCGCGATGAGGTGGAGACTCACCAGCCGATCGAGAAGTACGGGAGCACTCGTGGTGCTCGCGGCCTGGCGTTCGGACCTTTTCGGGTGACGTACAGTGTCCCACTTGCACTACGTGGTGGATAAAGCTCCTCTTATTGAGGGCTAAAAACAAAACTGGGCTAAAAGCAATGTCTCTAAGGATGCACTTGCCTCAAAGTGCGTGGACCAAGATCGGTGGTTTAAAGAACTCCACCGTTCTCGGTGTTTCGCCCATCTAATCTATTGCCGAACACTTGGTGCCCGCGTGGTCAAGGGCAGGTGAAAGATGCTTCTCGTTATTAAATTTATTTATTGAACATCGGTGCTGTTACATTTGGATATGTTGTCATAATAGAGGAGAGCCAATACCAAGATTGAGCATTTGTGCTTAGAAACATTCGTAAATATTTTACATCGCAATGCAAACTAAAGAAGCTAAACAAACCTTCTAGATTGTTGGTGAGTATTTCTGTGAGCGGATATGGGGCTCAGATTACGTGGACCAAGTGTTAGAAGCTCTAGTCTCATCTCTTGTGTCCTTGTGTCATTGTTGTTTGAACACCTACTCCATAAAGAACACTAGAAAAGGCTGGAATAAAGTTTTTCATGTTTTAGAAAGGTATCTGAGCGTAAGAACTTTTTCTTTCAGATAATCATGTAAGAGTAGCCTTGAAAGGCGTTCTAAGTAACGTTAATACTTTTGTGCCTGATATTACGGATCAGCGCACTAGTAATATGTAGCTTTTAGGTTAAGCCTCGCGATTAAGCCAACTGTGTTGTGTGCTTACGAGCATTAAACAGAAGTGCCATAAAAAGACCGTGCAATGAGCTGTGCGTTGCATTCGTGCAATAGGCAATAAATGTTCATTTTTTACTCAGAAAGTATGCGACTTTGCATAGTATGTAATGTTCACGTACTCGTTCGGCTCTCAAGTTCGGAAATTTAAAGCCCCTCAAGCTACACATTGCCCGAATTCTTTTGCTAGGTTACCAAGGCCGCTATGTGCACACTCACTGAGCATCTTTGCGAGGCAAACGTCTGTACATTTCTTTCAAGAGTGTTTTATATATCTTTACACGTACCCCAATGCGAAGTGCAATATATGTTATAGTTGCTATGCTTACAGTGAATTTCGCGGTGCTGGTGATTTCCCCCACCCTCACAACTTTTTCTGGGTTTTTGCTGTCGTATCTGTATTTACGCTATAACGAGTGGGCATTTCTTGCTTTACTTTTATTTCTTGCGCAGACGCCAACGTTTTCTCATGTATAGGATACGAATCGCTACGCTACTATGTGCTAGTTTTGTTCCACGTCAATTACGGCAAATGGGTAAACAAGAGTGCCATTACCATAAGTGCAGCAGGAAACGCACGTACAGAAAAGTTCGAATGATGAAGGGCCTAAATGAGTGTCACCCGCAAAAGGCTTACCGCGAACCATTGTCGCCGAATTTCGTTTCAGCTAGCCTATATCTGACTGCTTTTTTTTATTTCGCAGGCCTGTTTGCTACAACCATTTGCGGTGAGCAAGCTAACACCAAGTGAAGCCTACGGTGACAAAGTGAACGGCGACTAAGAGTACGGTGACTAAGCTTCACTAAATGAAGCTTACAGTGAAGCTTACGGTAACCTATATCAGTTAGTTGTGAGCAATTTCTTGCTCACAACTAACGACACCAATGCTTACGTCAGCACCGATTTTGACGCCAGAATTTCTGCGAAACGAGCTCTGTAACACTATTGCGTCAAAAGAACCAGGGCTCGTGCATCGTTATTATCTTGTTATCTTACGAAACATTTGTTATTGATCTTGCTTTTTGGTTTTTATTGGAGGCAGGGGTGTCTAAAAAGTAAGAGGAGGATCATCATCATCATCATCATCATCAACAACATCATCATCAGCAGCAGCAGCAGCAGCCACAGCCGCAGCCGCCGCCGCCGCCGCCGCCTGACTACGTCCACTGCAGGACAAAAGCCTCTCCCATGTTCCGCCAGTTAACCCGGTCCTGTGCTCGCTGCTGCCAATATATACCCGCAAACCTCTTAATCTCATCTGGCCACCTAACCTTTTGTCTTCCCCTAACCCGCTTGCCTTCTCTGGGAATCCAGTTGGTTACCCTTAACGACCAGCGGTTATCCTGTCTACGCGCTACATGCCTGCCCGTGTACATTTCTTCTTCTTGATTTCAGCTATGATATCCTTAACCCCCGTTTGTTCCCTAATCTACTCTGCTCTCTTCTTGTCTTATAAGGTTACACCTACAATTTTTCTTTCCATTGCTCATTGCGTCATCCTCAATTTAAGCTGAACCCTCTTTGTAAGTCTCCAGGTTCTGCTGCGTAGCTAAGTACCGACAAGATACAGCTGTTATATACCTTCCTTTTGAGGGATAGTGGCAATCTACCTGTCATAATTTGAAAGTGTTTGCCAAATGTGCTCTACCTCATTCTTATTCTTCTTGTTACTTCAATCTCGTGGTTCGGCAGCGCGGTTATTACCTGCCCTAAGTACACATAGTATTTTACAACTTGGAGTGCACTATTACCTATCTCGAAGCGCTGCTCTTTTCCGAGGTGGTTGTACATTACTTTCGTTTTGTGCAGATTCATTTTAAGACCCACCTTTCTGCTCTCCTTGTCTAACTCCGTAATCATGAGTTGCAGTTCGTTCCCTTAGTTACTCAGCAATGCAATGTCTTCGGCGAAGCGCAGGTTACTAAGGTACTCTTCATTAACACTTACCCCTAACTGTTCCCATTCTAGGCTTCTGAAAACCTCCTGCAAGCACGCAGTAAATAGCATTGGGAGATTGTATCCCCCTGCCTTACACCCTTCTTGATTGGTATTCTGTTGCTTTCTTTATGAAGTACTATGGTAGCAGTTGACCCCTGTAGATATCTTCCAGGATGTTTATATATACTTCATCGACGCCCTGATTCCGCAGTGTCTGCATGACGGCTGATATTTCTACTGAATCAAACTCCTTCTTGTAATCTATGAAGGCTATGTATAGTGGTTGGTTATATTCTGAGCATTTCTCTATTACCTGATTGATAGTATGAATGTGGTCGATTGTTGAGTAGCCTGTTCAAAATGCTGCTTTTTCAATCATTTGGTTGAGTGAATTCTAATGTTTTCTTTACTCTGTTAATAAGTAACTTTGTAAATAGCTTGTATACTACAGAGAACAAGCTAATCGCCCTGTAATTCTTCAAGTCTTTGTCATCTCCCTTCTTATGTAATAAGATGATGTTAGCGTTCTTCAAGACTCTGGCACTCTTCCCGTCAGGAGACACCTCGTAAACAGGGTCGCTAGTTTTTCTAACACAATCTGTCCTCCATCTTTCAGCAGATCTGATGTTACCTGATCCTCACCAGCAGCTCTGCCTCTTTGCATGCTCTCGAAAGCTTTTCTGACTTCTTCTATTATTACTGGGTTACTGCTAGTTCTTATATTATTAAAGTCGTGGTTGTCCCGGCTGCTGTACAGATCTCTGTAGAACTCCTCCGCTATTTCGACTATCCTATCCATATTGGTAGTTATTTTGCCTTCCTGGTCCCTTAGCGTATACATCCGATTTTTGCATATCTCAAGTTTCCTCTTCACTGCTTTGACGCTTACTCCGTTTTTCAGAGCGTGTTCAATTCTCTCCATGTTGTACCTCCTTACATCGGATAACTTAGGCCTATTAATGAACTTCGAAAGCTCTGCCAGTTCCATTTTGTCTGTTGTACTTGAGACTTTCATGATTTGACGCTTCCTAATGAGATTCTTCGTTTCCAGGGAAAGCTTGCCAGTGTCCTGTCTAACTACCCTGCCTTCAACTTCCACTGCACACTCCGTAATGATACTCGTCAGATTATCATTCATTGTATCTAGGCTAAGGTTGGTTTCCTCACAAAGAGCTGAGTACCTGTTCAGAAGCGAGACTCTGAATTCTGTACTTTCCCTCTCAATGCTTGCTCATTGATTCAAAGGGTACTAAACATATGCACAGTGGAACTCGGCTGCATTCGCCAACGCTCTTATACACAGCTTGAATACCGGTGTCGAGGCCCATCTTTCGTCAGGGTGATCCCTAGCTGAGGAGACAGTTCTGTGCCACCTGTGCCTTGACGTGGTATCCACGATTGACAACTGCTTTCGGAATACAGTGACCAACACACGACAACGACGGTTGCGCCGAAACAATTGCCATTTTTCTCTGCGAGTG
>NW_027465353.1:15000-30221 GCF_043290135.1 Rhipicephalus microplus | reverse complement strand
GCCATCCATTTTCGGGGCTAGTTGCTTCGGCAGGTGAGTTGTTACACACTCCTTAGCGGATTCCGACTTCCATGGCCACCGTCCTGCTGTCTTAAGCAACCAACACCCTTCATGGGTTCTCATGAGCGTCCCGACTCGGGCGCCTTACCCCGGCGTTTGGTTCATCCCACAGCGCCAGTTCTGCTTACCAAAAGTGGCCCACTTGGCACTCTCATCGCAGCGGGAGGCCTCAACCCAGAAGGCCTCCCGTACACCCATTGAAAGTTTGAGAATAGGTTGAGGACGTTTCGACCCCAATGCCTCTAATCATTCGCTTTACCAGGTGTGACTGCTCTCCCATCGAGCGCCAGCTATCCTGAGGGAAACTTCGGAGGGAACCAGCTACTAGATGGTTCGATTGGTCTTTCGCCCCTATACCCGGATCGGACGATCGATTTGCACGTCAGAATCGCTTCGGACCTCCACCAGAGTTTCCTCTGGCCTCGTCCTGCCCGGGCATAGTTCACCATCTTTCGGGTGCCAACGTGTGCGCTCTCGCTCCGCCCCGGCGACGTGTGAGCGCCTGGGACGGGCCGTTGCTGCGCCCTTTATCGGACCCCTGTGCGGTCCGGGATCGCAACGCAGCCCACTAGGGGCCTTCACGTTTCATTGCGCCATTGGGTTTCGGGAGACCCATTGACTCGCGCACATGTTAGACTCCTTGGTCCGTGTTTCAAGACGGGTCGGGTGGGTTACCGACCTACTCGCCGCAAACCACGATAGCGCCTCCGCGGGAGAATAGCCCCGCTCGCAGAGGCTTCTCGCCGGCCAACCCGCCGCCGCGGGACCAACCCGGACAGCAGGAGACGACAAGCTTGCCCAGCGGGTTCTCCGCTCCGTTTCCGGAGGGCGTCATCGTTCGGGCCTCCCGACAACCGGGAGAAGCCCATGGGGCCTGGACGGGGTGACGAACTTTTCGTGCACGGCGTGGTATAACTCCCGCGTGCCGTCTCCGAAGAGACGGGCAGGTCACCTCCACTGCCGGACTCAAAGTCGTGCTTGTTCCCTTTGACCCGCGTCCGTCGCGGCGTCCTACCGGCGGTGGGAAGTGCGCACCCCGGAGACCGCGTCTGCGTGCCAGCAGCCGGAACAGTCCCCCGAAGGGGACCGTTTACCTGACGCCGCCGGCTCCGCGATCGTCCGGAGACTGAATCCCACCGCTTTCGAGCTTCGAGGGCCCACCCGTTTTACTCTAAGCGGTTTCACGTACTCTTGAACTCTCTCTTCAAAGTTCTTTTCAACTTTCCCTCACGGTACTTGTGAACTATCGGTCTCTCGGTCGTATTTAGCCTTAGATGGAGTTTACCACCCACTTAGGGCTGCACTCTCAAGCAACCCGACTCACGGGAGGCTCCATCCCGGGCGCGCAACGGCGGAGACGGGCCTGGCACCCACTCTGGGACAAGCCCCTGTCAGGGGGACTTGCACCGTCGCAAACACCCGAGAACGTCGCCTCCCATACACCACATTTCCCGACCGCCTGCAAGGACGGGGGATTCGGTGCTGGGCTCGGTCCCGTTTCGCTCGCAGCTACTCGGGGAATCCCTGTTGGTTTCTTTTCCTCCGCTTAGTGATATGCTTAAATTCAGCGGGTTGTCTCGCCTGATCTGAGGTCGACAGCGGATACATTCGCTTCCATCAACTTCCTGCACGACCGCGTGCGCTCGCCCTACCAAGTGCGCCCGCAACCCTGTACAGGGCCACTTCTTCACAAGGCTGGCAATCGGCTTCCCCGCTGCACGCGTGCGGCGCACAACCGGTGTGACGTGGAAGTGACGGGACACGTTCGTAAACCCATCGCGAACCGAGTACGACGCCCTACCAAGTGCGCCCGCAACCCTGTACAGGGTCACATCTTCACAAGGCTGGCAAGCGGCATTCCGCTGCGCGCGTGCGTCGTCCGAGCAGTTGCGTGATAAACGACCGTGTCGAAAGCCCAAACACCGCCGAGGCCAGTCGCCGCCGCCGCAAGGGCAGCCACGCAGCCTGGCGAGAGGCATCGTCTCGTGTAGCGTCGCCCCCGCCCCAACTGGAGTGGCCCAGTTTTTTGAACGGGACGGGAACTGCGAAGCACTTAGACCGACGGCGGACTACGACGAGAGACGCCTTAAGCTTCGCCAACGTTTCGCCAACTCGTGCGGGAGACTTTTTCCGCTTCGCGGCAAGTCGTCGCGCCGTGCTCTCCGCATCAACCGCGTACGCAGCGAACCGCAAACGTCGGGCGCAGCCTCCTCACCTCCCTGCGCTTTGCGCGCGAACGTTCCCTGTTCGCGCGGCAAAGCCTGGAGGAGGCACGGCCCCGCAGCGTGTTCGAGCGCCCGGTCTACGGGACACCCTGCTTACTTCGAGGGCAACAAGCGCAACGCAAGGCTGCGATCTCGCGCACTTTGCGCACGGCTGGAGAAGCTTTGCTGGCCGGCTTTCGCTCCTCGTGTTTACCGTGCGTTAAAGTTGCGCGTCCGTGGCTCTCGCAGCTCTTGCGCGCCCGGTCGCAGAGAGGAGTACGCAACCTCGACCGCACTTTCCCTGCAGGCTTCCTTCCGACTCGAAGTCCTGCGGCGGTCTCAACGAGGTGCCACATCCTCAATGCAGTCGGTCGCCCCCGTTTCGGTTGGGCTCTGGCACGACGGTCGCCACCGTCTCGCCCTTGAGTGGCCGCTGTTGGCGCTCGCTGTGAGGTGTTCAGCGTGCTGTCCGTGTTGCCGACGCGGTCAAAACGAGTCGACGGCTCACGTTCCCTTGTGCGCCGAAGGCTCTCTTGATATGTGATCCGACCCTCAGACAGACGAAGCCAAGGGAAGACCCAAGGCCGCAATGTGCGTTCAAAGAATCAGTGCTCAGTGTGTCCTGCAATTCACACCAAGTCTCGCAGCTGGCTGCGTTCTTCATCGACCCGAGAACCGAGTGATCCACCGCTTAGAGTCGTGAAAAAGTGTTTGTTCAATTCCGTACAGTCAAAACCAAACGTTTCTGGCACTCGGCCAAACAGTGGCCAAGAAGGGCGCTTTTCAGCGCACGCTTGGACTCCAAAACTCTGCCGCGCCTTTTTCGGCTGCCGCAAATCGAGCAAACGGTGTGTTTCGGACGGCGTTTCGCTTTCGCTACTTGCGAGTGCTTTCGTGGTCCACCCCTCTATAAATACTCGGGAGGCGTCGAAGCCGGTTCTCCAAGCCGGACCCGTAGGTATCGTTGTGTGCTCGCTCTCATTGGCCCGCCTAACCAGAAAATGCCTGCGGTACACCCATTTGGATAAGAGTGCACGCAGATGCGGGCCTCGACGGCTACACATTTCCTCGGGCGGCCGCCTCCCGGCCTCCGTGGAGCGCGGGATGCACGGTCCCATCGACAAGCCTCTCCCGTTTTTACCGTGGCGTCGCGGTTCACCACGGCAGGCGGGTCGGTCTCCTCCGCATAAAAAGGGGGACCCCCGCTTTTTGTTCCACGAAATCGCACAAGCTTTTTTCGCATCCACGGTTTGCCACCGCACACCAAAATGCCGATCCGGCTGCCTACTTTAGCCAACAGGTGGAGCCAGGCGCGCCGTACTTGCGCGGCACTTCCCACGTCCACCGAAGTCGGTGCCAAGGACCACTTTCGGCGCCGGAGCCGCGTACGAGCCTACTCGAGGCGGAAGAACGAAGCCAGCAAGGGCCTGGCCGCAAGTGCGTTCAATTGTCGGGACGTCCAAGTCCCTCGTTCTTCCGTGCTTCCTCTTTCGGCAAGTCGTTGCGGCACCTTCCCAAAGCGCGCAGACCCGCTAATCGCGACGAGCGCGACGTGGCCGTGCCGCCTTTCCCTCGGCAGCAAGCAAAACGCCTGGCAACGTCGACGCTCCCCTAACCGCGATCTCGCACCGTGTTTCGTGTGGCGAATTCAAAAGCCGGCCGGCGCTGCTGCAACCATTACGGTCGGTACGCATACGCCGCGGAGGGCGGGACGGTCATCGGAGCGTGCGGTTCCTCCATCGAGTACTGCGCACCTCGGCCGTCGCATCGCCGTGCCATGACCGGCCGCGCGTCAACGCGAACCGGTGCCAGCGAGATCCCTCGCCTGCAAGAACCGACCGGCAGCCTCCGTCACCCGAGGACGCGGAGGCGCTTGCCGCGGACGGCGGGACGGTATGCACTGGTGCACAGCGGACCCGTCACATCGCCAGTTCCTTGACCGACCGCCGACGCTTGTGCCGTTCCTCTCGTACTTGGCAGTCGCCGCGCGATTGTCGGGTCTCGTTCTTGCACGCTCGAACGGTCGGGAGGGCACTCGGCTGGCGTTTCGGGAACGCGCAGCCTCGCCTTCTACCGACGTAACCACGACTCGCCGTTCGCGCTCCGCCGCTCCTGTTTACAGTACTAGGCGGTCCCGCAGCGGTCGGGTCGCGCATTTCGAGCGCTTCGAGCCACGGTGCAGTGGCGGGTCGAAAGCCGACCTATGAGTGCGTTGCGCCGTTTGTACCCGCGTCCGCCACCTGGCCGACCGTCCAAGGTCGCGGTGTTGGCGTCCGCTGGGCGCAACAATTTGTCACGGGGTGCCGCTCCACATTCAGGCAGCCCCGTGGGGAAAAGCCGACCCCGCGTCCAAACGGGGTCAGCGGCAGAAAGTGTCGGGCGCAGACGCAGCTGAGGCGCTCACCCTTCACAATCCGTTAATGATCCTTCCGCAGGTTCACCTACGGAAACCTTGTTACGACTTTTACTTCCTCTAAATGATCAAGTTTGGTCATCTTTCCAACAGACCGGCGCAACCGAAAGGCCGCGCCGGACATCGGTCCGAAGACCTCACTAAATCATTCAATCGGTAGTAGCGACGGGCGGTGTGTACAAAGGGCAGGGACGTAATCAACGCGAGCTTATGACTCGCGCTTACTGGGAATTCCTCGTTCAAGGGGAACAATTGCAAGCCCCTATCCCAATCACGAAAGAAGTTCCACGGGTTACCCAGTCTTTTCAGACAGGGATAAAGACACGCTGCTTCCTTCAGTGTAGCGCGCGTGCGGCCCCGGACATCTAAGGGCATCACAGACCTGTTATTGCTCTGTTTCGTGCGGCTAGGAGCCGCTTGTCCCTCTAAGAAGGTTGTAAGGTGCTGGGAACCCCGCACCTATTTAATAGGCTAGAGTCTCGTTCGTTATCGGAATTAACCAGACAAATCGCTCCACCAACTAAGAACGGCCATGCACCACCATCCACCGAATCAAGAAAGAGCTCTCAATCTGTCAATCCTCCCAGTGTCCGGGCCGGGTAAGTTTTCCCGTGTTGAGTCAAATTAAGCCGCAGGCTCCACTCCTGGTGGTGCCCTTCCGTCAATTCCTTTAAGTTTCAGCTTTGCAACCATACTTCCCCCGGAACCCAAATACTTTGGTTTCCCGGAAGCTGCCCGCCGAGTCATTTGAGTAACTCAGGCGGATCGCTGGTTGGCATCGTTTATGGTCAGAACTAGGGCGGTATCTGATCGCCTTCGAACCTCTGACTTTCGTTCTTGATCAATGAAAACATTCTTGGCAAATGCTTTCGCAGTAGTTCGTCTTGCGACGGTCCAAGAATTTCACCTCTAGCGCCGCAATACGAATGCCCCCGTCCGTCCCGAATGCCCCCGTCCGTCCCTCTTAATCATTACCTCGTATTCCAAAAACCAACAGAACAGAAACGAGGTCTTGTTCTATTATTCCATGCAAGTTTATTCAGGCGACTCGCCTGCGTTGAGCACTCTAATTTTTTCAAAGTAAAAGCACCGGCCATCTCGAGGCACACAATGAAGTGCACCAAGAAAGAACCGGCATGATGTTCAGTCCGAGCCGTCGCATCGGGTAGATGCACTACTCGTCTGGAACTGAGATCCAACTACGAGCTTTTTAACCGCAGCAGCTTTAGTATACGCTATTGGAGCTGGAATTACCGCGGCTGCTGGCACCAGACTTGCCCTCCAATTGATCCTCGTTAAAGGATTTAGAGTGTACTCATTTCAATTACGGGGCCTCAAAAGAGTCCCGTATTGTTATTTTTCGTCACTACCTCCCCGTGCCGGGAGTGGGTAATTTGCGCGCCTGCTGCCTTCCTTGGATGTGGTAGCCGTTTCTCAGGCTCCCTCTCCGGAATCGAACCCTGATTCTCCGTTACCCGTAACAACCATGGTAAGCAAGTAACCTACCATCGAAAGTTGATAAGGCAGACACTTGAAAGAAACGTCGCCGGCTCGTGGCCATGCGATCAGCACAAAGTTATCCAGAGTCACCACACAATACGGGCCGAAACCCGATCGATCTTGGTCTAATAAAAGCACCCGTTACCCAAAGGGCTCCAGGCTCACTGCATGTATTAGCTCTAGAATTGCCACAGTTATCCAAGTAGGAAGAAACGATCTAAGGAACCATAACTGATTTAATGAGCCATTCGCGGTTTCGCCTTATTTCGGCATGTACTTAGACATGCATGGCTTAATCTTTGAGACAAGCATATGATTACTGGCAGGATCAACCAGGTAATCGTTCGACTGCGCGTCCGTCCTCGCCTTCGGCGGGCCGGACGCAGTCTGTGTGCGGCGGAGGCCACCTTCAGGCGCCCCAACACGCTTATTTTGCACTCCGAGATGACGGCGTTCGAGCTCGCTACGGCACAACCTTCCCGAAAGACGAGTGGGAGCCGTGCGGCAAGAAGCACGTTCATGCTCGCTCTTTTTCGTTGCATCGACTCGGTCGCGCCGTGCGGGTTGCCCAAGCCCGCTGCACTGTCGGTGGACCGGCCGGAACTAGCAACGGAGCCGAGACTGCAAAGCCGCCAGACGACGGGTCACGCCCGCGTCTTCGGCGCTTTCGCATCTGAATCGCCCGAGGACGACACGGAACACACCTCGATATCGTGGTAAAACGGCACCGTCCGACAACCAGCCCCTAACGCATCAAGCGGATGAGGCTGCAGACGACTGCCGTGGATTCCCCTGGAGCAGACCCGAGGACACGCTTGACGAGGCCGAAGCCCGCCGCATATCAGACACCCGGTCGCTTTCGCGTACGCCGCTCACGAGAACCCCCACATAATAGCAGCGATAAGTACCCAGACCTCCTTGGGCACTAATACGAGCGTACTCGAGAAAATTTCACCGCGGGTGTGCCCCGAAACGTGTGGCACGTTGAGCGTGCCACAAGTCTACGTCGCTCTCAAACCCGCCGAGGTCGTAGAATTTGCGACCCTACTCACGAAATTCCCACCGAGGATACGGCCGCAAACGTACCGCACCTTGGGTAGGCCACGAGTTTGTGCAACACTACGCTGACGGCACAGCACCGAGGTCGTGCGCGCACGCACGGGAAAATTCCGCCGCGGTTTCTGCCGAAAACGTGAGGCACCACGACTCTCCGCAAGTTCGCGTCGACTGCGAAAGACCGAAGTCGTGAACGACGTGTCCGCTACTCGCCGCCGACACGCTGGACACCAAACGTACAACGACTCGACGGCGTCGTAGAGGCCCACGACGCGGTTTTCCTTAACGACGTCTCGGCGTGGCACCGACAGGTTAGAACGGCCGACCAACGTTCCCTGTCCGCCGTTCGGCTCAGTCGAAGGGCTCGGCGACTTCGGCAACGCTGCGAAGCCGCACGGTGACGCACGCCATGTCCCCATTTTTTTTTTTTTTTTTCTTTCTGCGTCTGCCGGGGTGCCCCTATAATAGCAGCGATAAGCACCCAGACCGCCGTGGGTCGCTCGCCCCGGCTGACGTGGTTTTTCGTACTCCTGCGGCGGTCGCCGTCAAGCACGTCCAAATACGCTACTTTCGTGGGCGCATTCACGCTCTTTCGCTTCGCCGGAGTGCCAGCACTCACTCTGCCAAAAACGGCGAACATCCGAGCGGCGGTTCCCACTTTTGCGTCGGCGTCGCAAACCCCGCCCCGGCAGACGAGGTTTGCCGTACTCGTGCGACGGTGGCCGGCGGGCACGTCGAAAGACGCCGATATCGTGCGCGAATTGGCGCACCTTGGCTTCACCGGAGTGCCGCCACTGACTCCTCCAAAAACGGCGAAGATCCGAGCGGCGCTTCCCACTTTCGCATCGGCGTCCCGAACTCCGCCCCGGCTGACGCGGTTTACCGTACTCGTGCGACGGTCGCCGGCGAGCACGTGGAAAGACGCCGATATCGTGCCCGAATCGGCTCCGTTCGGCTTCGCCGGAGTGCCAGCACTGGCTCGGCGAAAGACGACGAACATCCGAGCGACGGTTCTCACTATTGCGTACGCGTCGCAAACCCCGCCCCGGCAGACGCACTTTGCCGTACTCGTGCGACGGTCGCCGGCGAGCACGTAGAAAGACGCCGATATCGTGCCGGAATCGGCCCCGTTTGGCTTCGCCGGAGTGCCAGCACTCACTCGGCCACAAACGGCGAACATCCGAGCGGCGGTTCCCACTTAGCCGTCGGCGTCCCGAACTCCGCCCCGGCAGACGCGGTTGCCGAGCTCGTGCGACTAGCGACCGCGAAGCCGTCTCGCGACGCCGCTTTCGTGCGCGGCTCCCACTGCGACCTGGGTCACCCGAGGTCGACGAGCAAGAAAGAATGTCGAAAAAAAATTTTTTTTTTTTTGCGTCTGCCGGGGTGCCCCTATAATAGCAGCGATAAGCACCCAGACCGCCATGGGTCGCTCGCCCCGGCTGACGTGGTTTTTCGTTTTCCTGCGGTGGTCGTCGTCAAGCACGTCCAAACACGCCACTTTCGTGGGCGCATTCGCGCTCTTTCGCTTCGCCGGAGTGCCAGCACTCACTCTGCCAAAAACGGCGAACATCCTAGTGGCGGTTCCCACTTTTGCGTCGGCGTCGCCAACCCCGCCCCGGCATACGCGGTTTGCCGTACTCGTGCGGCGGTGGCCGGCGGGCACGTCGAAAGACACCGATATCGTGCGCGAGTCGATGCTTCTTGGTCTCGCAGGAGGGCCGCCACTCACTCCTGCAAAAACGGCGAAGATCCGAGCGGCGCTTCCCACTTTTTCGTCGGCATCGCAAACCTCGCCCCGGCAGACGCGCTTTGCCGTACTCGTGCGACGGTCGCCGGCGAGCACGTCGAAATACGCCGATATCGTGCCCGAATCGGCCCCGTTTCGCTTCGCCGGAGTGCCAGCACTCACTCGGCCAAAAACGGCGAACATCCGAGCAGCGGTACCCACTTAGCCGTCGGCATCCCGAACTCCGCGCCGGCTGACGCGGTTGCCGAGCTCGTGCGACTAGCGACCGCGAACGCGTCTCGCGACGCCGCTTTCGTGCGCGGCTCCCATTGCGACCTGGGTTACCCGAGCTCGACCAGCAAAAAAGAAGGTCGAAAAAAAATTTTTTTTTTCTGCGTCTGCCGGGGTGCCCCTATAATAGCAGCGATAAGCACCCAGACCGCCGTGGGTCGCTCGCCCCGGCTGACGTGGTTTTTCGTACTCCTGCAGCGGTCGCCGTCAAGCACGTCCAAATACGCCACTTTCGTGGGCGCTTTCGCGCTCTTTCGCGTCGCCGGTGTGCCAGCACTCACTCTGCCAAAAACGGCGAACATCCTAGTGGCGGTTCCCACTTTTGCGTCGGCGTCGCCAACCCCGCCCCGGCATACGCGGTTTGCCGTACTCGTGCGGCGGTGGCCGGCGGGCACGTCGAAAGACACCGATATCGTGCGCGAGTCGATGCTTCTTGGTCTCGCAGGAGGGCCGCCACTCACTCCTGCAAAAACGGCGAAGATCCGAGCGGCGCTTCCCACTTTTTCGTCGGCATCGCAAACCTCGCCCCGGCAGACGCGCTTTGCCGTACTCGTGCGACGGTCGCCGGCGAGCACGTCGAAATACGCCGATATCGTGCCCGAATCGGCCCCGTTTCGCTTCGCCGGAGTGCCAGCACTCACTCGGCCAAAAACGGCGAACATCCGAGCAGCGGTACCCACTTAGCCGTCGGCATCCCGAACTCCGCGCCGGCTGACGCGGTTGCCGAGCTCGTGCGACTAGCGACCGCGAACGCGTCTCGCGACGCCGCTTTCGTGCGCGGCTCCCATTGCGACCTGGGTTACCCGAGCTCGACCAGCAAAAAAGAAGGTCGAAAAAAAATTTTTTTTTTCTGCGTCTGCCGGGGTGCCCCTATAATAGCAGCGATAAGCACCCAGACCGCCGTGGGTCGCTCGCCCCGGCTGACGTGGTTTTTCGTACTCCTGCAGCGGTCGCCGTCAAGCACGTCCAAATACGCCACTTTCGTGGGCGCTTTCGCGCTCTTTCGCGTCGCCGGTGTGCCAGCACTCACTCTGCCAAAAACGGCCAACATCCGAGCGGCGGTTCCCACTTTTGCGTCGGCGTCGTAAACCCCGCCCCGGCAGACGCGGTTTGCCCTACTCGTTCGACGGTCGCCGGCGAGCGCGTCGAAAGACGCCGATATCGTGCGCTAATTGGCGCTCCTTGGCTTCTCCGGAGTGCCGCCACTCACTCCTCCAAAAACGGCGAAGATCCGAGCGGCGTTCTCCACTTTCGCATCGGCGTCCCGAACTCCGCCCGGGCTGACGCGGTTTACCGTACTCGTGCGACGGTCGCCGCCGGGCACGTCGAAAGACGCCGATATCGTGCCGTAATCGGCCCCGTTTGGCTTCGCCCGAGTGCCAGCACTCACTCGGCCAAAAACGGCGAACATCCGAGCAGCGTTTCCCACTTTCGCATCGGCGTCCCGAAGCCCGCCCCGGCAGACGCGGTTTGCCCTACTCGAGCGACGGTCGCCGGCGATCACGTCGAAAGGCGCCGAATTCGTGCACGAATCGATGCTTCTTGGTCTCGCAGGAGGGCCGCCACTCACTCCTGCAAAAACGGCGAAGATCCGAGTTGCGCTTCCCACTTTTTCGTCGGCGTCCCGAACTACGCCCCGGCTGACGCGGTTTACCGTACTCGTGCGACGGTCGCCGGCGGGCACTTCAAAATACGCCGATTTCGTGGGCGCATTCACGCTGTTTCGCTTCCCCGGAGTGCCAACACTCACTCTGCCGAAAGCGGCGATCATCCGAGCGGCGGTTCCCACTTTTGCGTCGGCTTCGCAAACGGCGCCCCGGCAGACGCGCTCGTGCGACGTACTCGTGCGACGGTCGCCGGCGAGCACGTCGAAAGACGCCGATATCGTGCTCGAATCGACCCCGTTTCGCTTCGCCGGAGTGCTGCCAGTCACGGCGCAGAGAACGGCGAACAAGTGTTTTTTTTTTTTTTTCCTAGAATTTGTGTTATAGAAGGCACATTTGATATCGGACGATAATTTTCAACTTTATCACGCGCACCGATTTTCGTGTAGAGGTTTGCAAGTTTATGGGAATTTCTCCACTTGGAATAATGCGATTTAGTAGTACTACGAGAACTTCATGGATGTACTCAAGGGTACGGGGCAAGTCAGTTACGTCAACACCTGCAGATTTTTTACACTTCAAACTGAAAATTGTTGGTTGTGAGTCCTCGTGTGATATTAAAGGCCGATTCGCTAACACATAGAACAAAGAAAGAAAGGAAGAAAAAACGCCCGCGCTCGCTCAAGAAACCTGGGTTCGCAACAAGTGGCAACAACAAGCAACCGAGCGAGTGCGCCAAAACCCGTGGCGGCCGAACAAACGCGAAGTCCCAACCGCGTCAGCCGGGGCGGCACGGGACAGGAAAAATCACTTCAGCCGGGGCGGCGGGGCACCGAATAAACCTCGTCACCTCGTCGCAGGATAAAAGAGGAAACAAAAAGTCTAAACAGCGTCTGCTGGAGCGAATGCGTAATAAAACAACAACAACAACAAAAAAAAAACACCCGCGCTCAAGAAGTCTGCAATCCTCACAAAAGGCGACTGTGACCGAGCAGCGTCAGCCGGGGCCGTGCGGAAACGGAAAAACCGCGACTACCGGGGCGTCGAGGCACCGAAAAATCCACTTCAGCCGCGGCGAAAAAAAAAACAAAAAGAAAGACGGAGGGGGGGGGGGGGAACCACGTCTGCCGGGGCGAAGGAAAAAAAAAACGCGTCTGCCGGGGCGAGCCCGGGTGCGGCACCACCGGGAAAACTGTGGCAAACAGACATGGCGATCGAGTGAGTGGGCCGCCAGCCAGGCTCAGCCAAAAAGTGCAAAGTCCGAACTGCGTCAGCCGGGGCGGCAAAAACCGCGTCAGCCGGGGCGGCGCAAAAAACCGCGTCTGCCGGGGCGGCACGAAACCGCGTCAGCCGGGGCGGGGCGAAAACTGCGTCAGCCGGGGCGAAAAGAAAAAAAAAAAACGCGTCTGCCGGGGCAAGCCCGGGTGCGGCACCACCGGGAAAACTGTGGCAAACAGACATGGCGATCGAGTGAGTGGGCCGCCAGCCAGGCACAGCCGAAAAGTGCAAAGTCCGAACCGTGTCAGCCGGGGCGACGCAAAAACCGCGTCAGCCGGGGCGGCGCGAAAACCGCGTCAGCCGGGGCGGCACGAAACCGCGTCAGCCGGGGCGGCGCGAAAACTGCGTCAGCCGGGGCGGCGCGAAAACCTCGTCAGCCGGGGCGAGCGAAAAGGGGGGGGGGAACCACGTCTGCCGGGGCGAAAGAAAAAAAAACGCGTCTGCCGGGGCGAGCCCGGGTGCGGCACCACCGGGAAGACTGTGGCAAACAGACATGGCGATCGAGTGAGTGGGCCGCCAGCCAGGCTCAGCCCAAAAAGTGCCAAGTCCGAACTGCGTCAGCCGGGGCGGCAAAAACCGCGTCAGCCGGGGCGGCGCGAAAACCGCGTCTGCCGGGGCGGCGCGAAAACTGCGTCTGCCGGGGCGAGCCCGGGTGCGGCACCACCGGGAAAACTGTGGCAAACAGACATGGCGATCGAGTGAGTGGGCCGCCAGCCAGGCACAGCCGAAAAGTGCTAAGTCCGAACTGCGTCTGCCGGGGCGGCACGAAACCGCGTCAGCCGGGGCGGCGCGAAAACCGCGTCTGCCGGGGCGGCACGAAACCGCGTCAGCCGGGGCGGCGCGAAAACTGCGTCAGCCGGGGCGAGCCCGGGTGCGGCACCACCGGGAAAACTGTGGCAAACAGACATGGCGATCGAGTGAGTGGGCCGCCAGCCAGGCACAGCCGAAAAGTGCTAAGTCCGAACTGCGTCTGCCGGGGCGGCACGAAACCGCGTCAGCCGGGGCGGCGCGAAAACCGCGTCTGCCGGGGCGGCACGAAACCGCGTCAGCCGGGGCGGCGCGAAAACTGCGTCAGCCGGGGCGAGCCCGGGTGCGGCACCACCGGGAAAACTGTGGCAAACAGACATGGCGATCGAGTGAGTGGGCCGCCAGCCAGGCACAGCCGAAAAGTGCTAAGTCCGAACTGCGTCAGCCGGGGCGGCAAAAACCGCGTCAGCCGGGGCGGCGCAAAAAACCGCGTCTGCCGGGGCGGCACGAAACCGCGTCAGCCGGGGCGGCGCGAAAACTGCGTCAGCCGGGGCGAAAGAAAAAAAAAAAAACGCGTCTGCCGGGGCGAGCCCGGGTGCGGCACCACCGGGAAAACTGTGGCAAACAGACATGGCGATCGAGTGAGTGGGCCGCCAGCCAGGCACAGCCGAAAAGTGCTAAGTCCGAACTGCGTCAGCCGGGGCGGCAAAAACCGCGTCAGCCGGGGCGGCGCAAAAAACCGCGTCTGCCGGGGCGGCACGAAACCGCGTCAGCCGGGGCGGCGCGAAAACTGCGTCAGCCGGGGCGAAAGAAAAAAAAAAACGCGTCTGCCGGGGCGAGCCCGGGTGCGGCACCACCGGGAAAACTGTGGCAAACAGACATGGCGATCGAGTGAGTGGGCCGCCAGCCAGGCACAGCCGAAAAGTGCTAAGTCCGAACTGCGTCTGCCGGGGCGGCACGAAACCGCGTCAGCCGGGGCGGCGCGAAAACCGCGTCTGCCGGGGCGGCACGAAACCGCGTCAGCCGGGGCGGCGCGAAAACTGCGTCAGCCGGGGCGAGCCCGGGTGCGGCACCACCGGGAAAACTGTGGCAAACAGACATGGCGATTGAGTGAGTGGGCCGCCAGCCAGGCACAGCCGAAAAGTGCTAAGTCCGAACTGCGTCTGCCGGGGCGGCACGAAACCGCGTCAGCCGGGGCGGCGCGAAAACCGCGTCTGCCGGGGCGGCACGAAACCGCGTCAGCCGGGGCGGCGCGAAAACTGCGTCAGCCGGGGCGAGCCCGGGTGCGGCACCACCGGGAAAACTGTGGCAAACAGACATGGCGATCGAGTGAGTGGGCCGCCAGCCAGGCACAGCCGAAAAGTGCTAAGTCCGAACTGCGTCTGCCGGGGCGGCACGAAACCGCGTCAGCCGGGGCGGCGCGAAAACCGCGTCTGCCGGGGCGGCACGAAACCGCGTCAGCCGGGGCGGCGCGAAAACTGCGTCAGCCGGGGCGAGCCCGGGTGCGGCACCACCGGGAAAACTGTGGCAAACAGACATGGCGATCGAGTGAGTGGGCCGCCAGCCAGGCACAGCCGAAAAGTGCAAAGTCCGAACCGTGTCAGCCGGGGCGACGCAAAAACCGCGTCAGCCGGGGCGGCGCGAAAACCGCGTCTGCCGGGGCGGCACGAAACCGCGTCAGCCGGGGCGGCGCGAAAACTGCGTCAGCCGGGGCGAGCCCGGGTGCGGCACCACCGGGAAAACTGTGGCAAACAGACATGGCGATCGAGTGAGTGGGCCGCCAGCCAGGCACAGCCGAAAAGTGCTAAGTCCGAACTGCGTCAGCCGGGGCGGCAAAAACCGCGTCAGCCGGGGCGGCGCAAAAACCGCGTCTGCCGGGGCGAAATAAAAAAAAAAAACAAAGAAAAAAGCCCGCGCTTAATCAAAAGAAAACAAAGAAAAAAGCTTGCGCTTAATCAAAAGAAAACAAACAAAAAAAGTTCGCGCTTAAGCCTGGCGGTGGAACCACCGGGGCAAACAGACCTGGCGATCGAGTGAGTGGGCCGCCAGCCAGGCACAGCCAAAAAGTGCAAAGTCCGAACCGCGTCAGCCGGGGCGGCGCGAAAACCGCGTCAGCCGGGGCGGCGCGAAAACCGCGTCAGCCGGGGCGGCACGAAACCGCGTCAGCCGGGGCGGCGCAAAAACTGCGTCAGCCGGGGCGGCACGGAAAAACGAAAACCGCGTCAGCCGGGGCGACATCAAAATGAGGAAAAAAAAAAAAAAAACTGCCTTAGGACACCTGCGTACACTTTCATGCGTTTGGGCATATCTCTCTGTAACACGCGCGCCCCTCGTTACGCGCG
>NW_027465353.1:0-7500 GCF_043290135.1 Rhipicephalus microplus | reverse complement strand
GAAGAACGAAGCCAGCAAGGGCCTGGCCGCAAGTGCGTTCAATTGTCGGGACGTCCAAGTCCCTCGTTCTTCCGTGCTTCCTCTTTCGGCAAGTCGTTGCGGCACCTTCCCAAAGCGCGCAGACCCGCTAATCGCGACGAGCGCGACGTGGCCGTGCCGCCTTTCCCTCGGCAGCAAGCAAAACGCCTGGCAACGTCGACGCTCCCCTAACCGCGATCTCGCACCGTGTTTCGTGTGGCGAATTCAAAAGCCGGCCGGCGCTGCTGCAACCATTACGGTCGGTACGCATACGCCGCGGAGGGCGGGACGGTCATCGGAGCGTGCGGTTCCTCCATCGAGTACTGCGCACCTCGGCCGTCGCATCGCCGTGCCATGACCGGCCGCGCGTCAACGCGAACCGGTGCCAGCGAGATCCCTCGCCTGCAAGAACCGACCGGCAGCCTCCGTCACCCGAGGACGCGGAGGCGCTTGCCGCGGACGGCGGGACGGTATGCACTGGTGCACAGCGGACCCGTCACATCGCCAGTTCCTTGACCGACCGCCGACGCTTGTGCCGTTCCTCTCGTACTTGGCAGTCGCCGCGCGATTGTCGGGTCTCGTTCTTGCACGCTCGAACGGTCGGGAGGGCACTCGGCTGGCGTTTCGGGAACGCGCAGCCTCGCCTTCTACCGACGTAACCACGACTCGCCGTTCGCGCTCCGCCGCTCCTGTTTACAGTACTAGGCGGTCCCGCAGCGGTCGGGTCGCGCATTTCGAGCGCTTCGAGCCACGGTGCAGTGGCGGGTCGAAAGCCGACCTATGAGTGCGTTGCGCCGTTTGTACCCGCGTCCGCCACCTGGCCGACCGTCCAAGGTCGCGGTGTTGGCGTCCGCTGGGCGCAACAATTTGTCACGGGGTGCCGCTCCACATTCAGGCAGCCCCGTGGGGAAAAGCCGACCCCGCGTCCAAACGGGGTCAGCGGCAGAAAGTGTCGGGCGCAGACGCAGCTGAGGCGCTCACCCTTCACAATCCGTTAATGATCCTTCCGCAGGTTCACCTACGGAAACCTTGTTACGACTTTTACTTCCTCTAAATGATCAAGTTTGGTCATCTTTCCAACAGACCGGCGCAACCGAAAGGCCGCGCCGGACATCGGTCCGAAGACCTCACTAAATCATTCAATCGGTAGTAGCGACGGGCGGTGTGTACAAAGGGCAGGGACGTAATCAACGCGAGCTTATGACTCGCGCTTACTGGGAATTCCTCGTTCAAGGGGAACAATTGCAAGCCCCTATCCCAATCACGAAAGAAGTTCCACGGGTTACCCAGTCTTTTCAGACAGGGATAAAGACACGCTGCTTCCTTCAGTGTAGCGCGCGTGCGGCCCCGGACATCTAAGGGCATCACAGACCTGTTATTGCTCTGTTTCGTGCGGCTAGGAGCCGCTTGTCCCTCTAAGAAGGTTGTAAGGTGCTGGGAACCCCGCACCTATTTAATAGGCTAGAGTCTCGTTCGTTATCGGAATTAACCAGACAAATCGCTCCACCAACTAAGAACGGCCATGCACCACCATCCACCGAATCAAGAAAGAGCTCTCAATCTGTCAATCCTCCCAGTGTCCGGGCCGGGTAAGTTTTCCCGTGTTGAGTCAAATTAAGCCGCAGGCTCCACTCCTGGTGGTGCCCTTCCGTCAATTCCTTTAAGTTTCAGCTTTGCAACCATACTTCCCCCGGAACCCAAATACTTTGGTTTCCCGGAAGCTGCCCGCCGAGTCATTTGAGTAACTCAGGCGGATCGCTGGTTGGCATCGTTTATGGTCAGAACTAGGGCGGTATCTGATCGCCTTCGAACCTCTGACTTTCGTTCTTGATCAATGAAAACATTCTTGGCAAATGCTTTCGCAGTAGTTCGTCTTGCGACGGTCCAAGAATTTCACCTCTAGCGCCGCAATACGAATGCCCCCGTCCGTCCCTCTTAATCATTACCTCGTATTCCAAAAACCAACAGAACAGAAACGAGGTCTTGTTCTATTATTCCATGCAAGTTTATTCAGGCGACTCGCCTGCGTTGAGCACTCTAATTTTTTCAAAGTAAAAGCACCGGCCATCTCGAGGCACACAATGAAGTGCACCAAGAAAGAACCGGCATGATGTTCAGTCCGAGCCGTCGCATCGGGTAGATGCACTACTCGTCTGGAACTGAGATCCAACTACGAGCTTTTTAACCGCAGCAGCTTTAGTATACGCTATTGGAGCTGGAATTACCGCGGCTGCTGGCACCAGACTTGCCCTCCAATTGATCCTCGTTAAAGGATTTAGAGTGTACTCATTTCAATTACGGGGCCTCAAAAGAGTCCCGTATTGTTATTTTTCGTCACTACCTCCCCGTGCCGGGAGTGGGTAATTTGCGCGCCTGCTGCCTTCCTTGGATGTGGTAGCCGTTTCTCAGGCTCCCTCTCCGGAATCGAACCCTGATTCTCCGTTACCCGTAACAACCATGGTAAGCAAGTAACCTACCATCGAAAGTTGATAAGGCAGACACTTGAAAGAAACGTCGCCGGCTCGTGGCCATGCGATCAGCACAAAGTTATCCAGAGTCACCACACAATACGGGCCGAAACCCGATCGATCTTGGTCTAATAAAAGCACCCGTTACCCAAAGGGCTCCAGGCTCACTGCATGTATTAGCTCTAGAATTGCCACAGTTATCCAAGTAGGAAGAAACGATCTAAGGAACCATAACTGATTTAATGAGCCATTCGCGGTTTCGCCTTATTTCGGCATGTACTTAGACATGCATGGCTTAATCTTTGAGACAAGCATATGATTACTGGCAGGATCAACCAGGTAATCGTTCGACTGCGCGTCCGTCCTCGCCTTCGGCGGGCCGGACGCAGTCTGTGTGCGGCGGAGGCCACCTTCAGGCGCCCCAACACGCTTATTTTGCACTCCGAGATGACGGCGTTCGAGCTCGCTACGGCACAACCTTCCCGAAAGACGAGTGGGAGCCGTGCGGCAAGAAGCACGTTCATGCTCGCTCTTTTTCGTTGCATCGACTCGGTCGCGCCGTGCGGGTTGCCCAAGCCCGCTGCACTGTCGGTGGACCGGCCGGAACTAGCAACGGAGCCGAGACTGCAAAGCCGCCAGACGACGGGTCACGCCCGCGTCTTCGGCGCTTTCGCATCTGAATCGCCCGAGGACGACACGGAACACACCTCGATATCGTGGTAAAACGGCACCGTCCGACAACCAGCCCCTAACGCATCAAGCGGATGAGGCTGCAGACGACTGCCGTGGATTCCCCTGGAGCAGACCCGAGGACACGCTTGACGAGGCCGAAGCCCGCCGCATATCAGACACCCGGTCGCTTTCGCGTACGCCGCTCACGAGAACCCCCACATAATAGCAGCGATAAGTACCCAGACCTCCTTGGGCACTAATACGAGCGTACTCGAGAAAATTTCACCGCGGGTGTGCCCCGAAACGTGTGGCACGTTGAGCGTGCCACAAGTCTACGTCGCTCTCAAACCCGCCGAGGTCGTAGAATTTGCGACCCTACTCACGAAATTCCCACCGAGGATACGGCCGCAAACGTACCGCACCTTGGGTAGGCCACGAGTTTGTGCAACACTACGCTGACGGCACAGCACCGAGGTCGTGCGCGCACGCACGGGAAAATTCCGCCGCGGTTTCTGCCGAAAACGTGAGGCACCACGACTCTCCGCAAGTTCGCGTCGACTGCGAAAGACCGAAGTCGTGAACGACGTGTCCGCTACTCGCCGCCGACACGCTGGACACCAAACGTACAACGACTCGACGGCGTCGTAGAGGCCCACGACGCGGTTTTCCTTAACGACGTCTCGGCGTGGCACCGACAGGTTAGAACGGCCGACCAACGTTCCCTGTCCGCCGTTCGGCTCAGTCGAAGGGCTCGGCGACTTCGGCAACGCTGCGAAGCCGCACGGTGACGCACGCCATGTCCCCATTTTTTTTTTTTTTTTCTTTCTGCGTCTGCCGGGGTGCCCCTATAATAGCAGCGATAAGCACCCAGACCGCCGTGGGTCGCTCGCCCCGGCTGACGTGGTTTTTCGTACTCCTGCGGCGGTCGCCGTCAAGCACGTCCAAATACGCTACTTTCGTGGGCGCATTCACGCTCTTTCGCTTCGCGCGGAGTGCCAGCACTCACTCTGCCAAAAACGGCGAACATCCGAGCGGCGGTTCCCACTTTTGCGTCGGCGTCGCAAACCCCGCCCCGGCAGACGAGGTTTGCCGTACTCGTGCGACGGTGGCCGGCGGGCACGTCGAAAGACGCCGATATCGTGCGCGAATTGGCGCACCTTGGCTTCACCGGAGTGCCGCCACTGACTCCTCCAAAAACGGCGAAGATCCGAGCGGCGCTTCCCACTTTCGCATCGGCGTCCCGAACTCCGCCCCGGCTGACGCGGTTTACCGTACTCGTGCGACGGTCGCCGGCGAGCACGTGGAAAGACGCCGATATCGTGCCCGAATCGGCTCCGTTCGGCTTCGCCGGAGTGCCAGCACTGGCTCGGCGAAAGACGACGAACATCCGAGCGACGGTTCTCACTATTGCGTACGCGTCGCAAACCCCGCCCCGGCAGACGCACTTTGCCGTACTCGTGCGACGGTCGCCGGCGAGCACGTAGAAAGACGCCGATATCGTGCCGGAATCGGCCCCGTTTGGCTTCGCCGGAGTGCCAGCACTCACTCGGCCACAAACGGCGAACATCCGAGCGGCGGTTCCCACTTAGCCGTCGGCGTCCCGAACTCCGCCCCGGCAGACGCGGTTGCCGAGCTCGTGCGACTAGCGACCGCGAAGCCGTCTCGCGACGCCGCTTTCGTGCGCGGCTCCCACTGCGACCTGGGTCACCCGAGGTCGACGAGCAAGAAAGAATGTCGAAAAAAAATTTTTTTTTTTTTTGCGTCTGCCGGGGTGCCCCTATAATAGCAGCGATAAGCACCCAGACCGCCATGGGTCGCTCGCCCCGGCTGACGTGGTTTTTCGTTTTCCTGCGGTGGTCGTCGTCAAGCACGTCCAAACACGCCACTTTCGTGGGCGCATTCGCGCTCTTTCGCTTCGCCGGAGTGCCAGCACTCACTCTGCCAAAAACGGCGAACATCCTAGTGGCGGTTCCCACTTTTGCGTCGGCGTCGCCAACCCCGCCCCGGCATACGCGGTTTGCCGTACTCGTGCGGCGGTGGCCGGCGGGCACGTCGAAAGACACCGATATCGTGCGCGAGTCGATGCTTCTTGGTCTCGCAGGAGGGCCGCCACTCACTCCTGCAAAAACGGCGAAGATCCGAGCGGCGCTTCCCACTTTTTCGTCGGCATCGCAAACCTCGCCCCGGCAGACGCGCTTTGCCGTACTCGTGCGACGGTCGCCGGCGAGCACGTCGAAATACGCCGATATCGTGCCCGAATCGGCCCCGTTTCGCTTCGCCGGAGTGCCAGCACTCACTCGGCCAAAAACGGCGAACATCCGAGCAGCGGTACCCACTTAGCCGTCGGCATCCCGAACTCCGCGCCGGCTGACGCGGTTGCCGAGCTCGTGCGACTAGCGACCGCGAACGCGTCTCGCGACGCCGCTTTCGTGCGCGGCTCCCATTGCGACCTGGGTTACCCGAGCTCGACCAGCAAAAAAGAAGGTCGAAAAAAAATTTTTTTTTTCTGCGTCTGCCGGGGTGCCCCTATAATAGCAGCGATAAGCACCCAGACCGCCGTGGGTCGCTCGCCCCGGCTGACGTGGTTTTTCGTACTCCTGCAGCGGTCGCCGTCAAGCACGTCCAAATACGCCACTTTCGTGGGCGCTTTCGCGCTCTTTCGCGTCGCCGGTGTGCCAGCACTCACTCTGCCAAAAACGGCGAACATCCTAGTGGCGGTTCCCACTTTTGCGTCGGCGTCGCCAACCCCGCCCCGGCATACGCGGTTTGCCGTACTCGTGCGGCGGTGGCCGGCGGGCACGTCGAAAGACACCGATATCGTGCGCGAGTCGATGCTTCTTGGTCTCGCAGGAGGGCCGCCACTCACTCCTGCAAAAACGGCGAAGATCCGAGCGGCGCTTCCCACTTTTTCGTCGGCATCGCAAACCTCGCCCCGGCAGACGCGCTTTGCCGTACTCGTGCGACGGTCGCCGGCGAGCACGTCGAAATACGCCGATATCGTGCCCGAATCGGCCCCGTTTCGCTTCGCCGGAGTGCCAGCACTCACTCGGCCAAAAACGGCGAACATCCGAGCAGCGGTACCCACTTAGCCGTCGGCATCCCGAACTCCGCGCCGGCTGACGCGGTTGCCGAGCTCGTGCGACTAGCGACCGCGAACGCGTCTCGCGACGCCGCTTTCGTGCGCGGCTCCCATTGCGACCTGGGTTACCCGAGCTCGACCAGCAAAAAAGAAGGTCGAAAAAAAATTTTTTTTTTCTGCGTCTGCCGGGGTGCCCCTATAATAGCAGCGATAAGCACCCAGACCGCCGTGGGTCGCTCGCCCCGGCTGACGTGGTTTTTCGTACTCCTGCAGCGGTCGCCGTCAAGCACGTCCAAATACGCCACTTTCGTGGGCGCTTTCGCGCTCTTTCGCGTCGCCGGTGTGCCAGCACTCACTCTGCCAAAAACGGCCAACATCCGAGCGGCGGTTCCCACTTTTGCGTCGGCGTCGTAAACCCCGCCCCGGCAGACGCGGTTTGCCCTACTCGTTCGACGGTCGCCGGCGAGCGCGTCGAAAGACGCCGATATCGTGCGCTAATTGGCGCTCCTTGGCTTCTCCGGAGTGCCGCCACTCACTCCTCCAAAAACGGCGAAGATCCGAGCGGCGTTCTCCACTTTCGCATCGGCGTCCCGAACTCCGCCCGGGCTGACGCGGTTTACCGTACTCGTGCGACGGTCGCCGCCGGGCACGTCGAAAGACGCCGATATCGTGCCGTAATCGGCCCCGTTTGGCTTCGCCCGAGTGCCAGCACTCACTCGGCCAAAAACGGCGAACATCCGAGCAGCGTTTCCCACTTTCGCATCGGCGTCCCGAAGCCCGCCCCGGCAGACGCGGTTTGCCCTACTCGAGCGACGGTCGCCGGCGATCACGTCGAAAGGCGCCGAATTCGTGCACGAATCGATGCTTCTTGGTCTCGCAGGAGGGCCGCCACTCACTCCTGCAAAAACGGCGAAGATCCGAGTTGCGCTTCCCACTTTTTCGTCGGCGTCCCGAACTACGCCCCGGCTGACGCGGTTTACCGTACTCGTGCGACGGTCGCCGGCGGGCACTTCAAAATACGCCGATTTCGTGGGCGCATTCACGCTGTTTCGCTTCCCCGGAGTGCCAACACTCACTCTGCCGAAAGCGGCGATCATCCGAGCGGCGGTTCCCACTTTTGCGTCGGCTTCGCAAACGGCGCCCCGGCAGACGCGCTCGTGCGACGTACTCGTGCGACGGTCGCCGGCGAGCACGTCGAAAGACGCCGATATCGTGCTCGAATCGACCCCGTTTCGCTTCGCCGGAGTGCTGCCAGTCACGGCG
>NW_027465352.1:0-30301 GCF_043290135.1 Rhipicephalus microplus | reverse complement strand
TTCCCTCGACGCTAATAGCCTTGCACTCACGGGCTATCTCCACTATCGTCCTAAGGTCTTAACGAGCGACAGCAAGTATTGCGCAGAACACCCGTGTAACCGGAGTCTACACCTATAAGAGGAGGCGCAACCGTACAGTTTTACGCAGAATCACGGAAGTTCGCACCACATGAACCGGATGAAAACCAGGCAGGGAGCAACAGCGCTTCTGAATTTAATATTCATAAGGTCTCGTCCACGTTTCTCGGAGCAGCAGCGGCGTGAAAACACAAACAGGGTGTCTGTGATTGCTGTCATCCTCATTATTTTTCTTATCATCACAATCATCGTCTAGCTGCCTTATGCTCATTGCAGAACGAAGGCGTCTGTGTATGGTCTCCAACTCACCCTCTCCTGCGGTAGCTGGTGCTATTTTATGCATCCAGTATCCTTTTATCTCAACCCTTTGTGGTCCTGGCCCTAGCTTCCCGTCTCTTTGTGTTCATTACATGCGTTCTAGATGACCGTCTGTTGACCATCCTTCTCAACGCGCGATCAGACAAGCTCCGCTTTTCATTTTTGATTCATAAAAAAAGTACTTCTTATTGCTTCAAGCACATTGGCATATGTTCACTATTCAGCATTTCAGAGGCTCTCGCCTTCACGTTTAATTCTGAAAGGCTGTATTGTCTGGCGACAAGAGAAATCAACACTTCTATTTTTCATTGCTTGAAAACGTCTCACGTTCTCACAGAATATCGGTCTTCTAGAACGCCGGGGCCAAAGAAGCTTTTAAGCACGCGGCACGTTATGTCACCATCATCTATCTTCCCATTAAACTCAAGAAAAAAAAGTAATTGACTCTTCTTTTACACACGTTAGAGTCACACGTGTAGCACTCCCTTTAGAGATGCACGTTGAATCTCCGTAGGAAGGGCCGTGCGATGAGTATTTTGGAGAGTCGTGCGTCTCAGGACATTCATAAAGATAGTCACCATGGCTTTATAAAATTAGGGCTACATGTGGGTCTCTCACGCGTATAAAAGAACAGTCAAAGTCTTTAGAGCGTACATCAGGTCATTTTAGAGTGTACACCAGCTTTCAGAGTGTACACCAGTGTCACCAGGTCAACGAAATAGCAGAACTAGCCGAATGCGTTTCTGAGTACTCCTTGAGGAAAAAATTTAAGGTAAAGTCCTCACGCACGAATTATGATGCCCAAATGCTAAGAATTACTTTACCCTCAGTTTGAAATGTTTTAGCATGAAATGGTGTTAACATTGAGGTATGCTGTAGATCTCAGCTTTTAGCGTTCTTCTCGCGAAGCTGATATCTGAATATTCGAATGCAGAGTGGCATTCAAGAAGCAATCCGAGTGCTTCTTTTCTTTCAAACGCTGATGTCTCTCTGCATATAATGAATGTTTTTAATTTTCTTTTTTTGTGCATATTTTATTGCGCAAAATATGTGTACTGCGATCTGCGTGACGTTGGACTGCAACAGGCTGGGAATCCTAGCCAAGCTCTGTTGAGCTTTTCCTTCCGTTGCCTTCTGCTCTGTGAAGTAGTAAATAAACTAAATGAAAATGTAATGATGTAAAACTAATCCCACCGCTCCCTGTTTTTTCAATGAAAATAATGAAACATATAATTCTTCCCTCGGGGGTAGATAATGGGCCTTGAGGAAGAGTCAGAAGACAGGCCATGAGACTAAAGGAAATGTTGTGAAAATCAAAATATATGCAAAGGTCATTATGGCATCAGTAATAGTGGAGAAACATTACGCCAAACTACTGCGTTGTTTTGCGTCTACGTTAACTGCAAGAACAAAACAGAAATGAGGTAGTCGTATACGTTCGATCTGAGAACCTTCAATGGCGTTCAAGCGGGGAGAGGAAACCAGGGACATTTTGTGCTGTTGACATTTTGCATGGTATGTGGTGTAATAAGGTGCACTGAGGACGTTGGGTGATAGGGGACACTTCTGATTCACCAAGGAGCTGCATATGTTACCTAAATGTTTTGTTTACGGACTGTCCTTGGTCCTGACCCCGCCATTCGGACGCTTAAGTGGTTTTCCCGCCCTTGGCGATGAATTGTGCTCGACATCAATGCATGGGCGACGCATACCTTAAGGTACAACAGAAATAGTAATGTCTTTAGTATATGCTCATAGAGGGCATAGTAAGACCCTCATAAAAATGGGACACCTCCAGCAAGGTTCTTGTTGCTCACTCAAACGCGAAAATTGATGCTGCATGTCAGATGAGTGAAAAACAGTCTTTCGTCACCGTCACGCAAATGTACGAATCCAAGCCCAAATGAGCACTCAAGGGACAATTATTCGCTCTAAATGTCTTAAGTTACCGTTTACGCTGCTAAGCAAGAGAGAGCAGCTTCGGTTCCTAATCGCACAAATGAAGCGACCAATTTTCGGGGGGGATGGAGTTTTCTTTCTGACAGCACACGCTAATTGAATATACAAGTTAAGCATCTCAACATGTGTTCCCGATACATGAGGGGAGCTCCAAGCGGCTGCAGAAAATAAGCTGTTTTGAAAGTCGCGTGGAAGCATGATATACTTTAATTTGTTCGAAAGACTTAGCTTCAGGCAAAATACGACAAAAAAAAAGCACTTGAAACATATAGAGACCGAGTAATGGAAGCTAACAAGCTGCAGTTCTCAGCAAGTAAACAATGAAGCTAAATTTCAATTCCTCATATTAGCGAACTTACTCATTTTTTAATTGATATGTATACGTATCCAGCTATAGAACTTCAGCATCCCCAGCGCTAATTCCTGTTTGTATGGTCGACCCAAATACAGGTTTCGAGAAGTTAAACATTTCGTGCATAGTCGATACCAGTCAAGCGAGTTTATCCGTACCACCCGTCAACAGTGCTCCTTCTTGACTATTCATGTCAGGCCTGCGCTGAGTGCATCTAACCAACTTGTTTTCTTGTTTTCATCGTTGCTCTACTTCTACGCCTCACGCAACTCGCTTGGCTAGCGGGCACGTGTGCATGTGTAGGAGTCACGCTGGTAGTTTTAGCTCTCCTTTTAAAGCTCGGGGTAAACCGAATTCAGACGAAGCGTGCACTGGGTATAATCGCCACCGGGATAGAGATTCTCGGTGGTCACGTCAGGTCGCGTGTCCGCTCAGATTAGAACACGACCACGCCCTCACGCCATATTTCACGGACCGACATCCCCTGCCTCACAATCGTTTCCTGCGGTGTCACGCGCCGTTGGGAACGTCGCGCGAGCCCGTCATCACCACAAAACAAAAGCAGAGCTTACGAGAAAACGCTTCTTTTTTTTGTTTTCCGCTGTAATTTATTTTTTCTCGGTCACCTCCAGTCTGCCGACCAGTTCCGAGCGAGCTAATTGAGGAGGGTATGTGATCAAAACAGTGCAATATAAAATGAGCCACTTGAGAATCACCACCATACGCTATTTTGGTTTATCGGGTTGATATTTTCGCTGCTGTTGAGCTGGGAATGAATGGCCACGGAGTAGAGAAGAGAGCCTTTTGTAGTAAACAGAAAACTAACAGCTATTAAACGGAAGTAAGGCAATGAACTGCATTCTAATAGAGAGCTTGGGGGATCGTTGGCCTTTTGCCTTGCGTTCTTTTGCCTCCTCTCAATCCATCTTTCTGGCAGAACAAAAAAATTAGTCATTTGCTTTGCTACGTTATTATTTAGATGTTTCGAAAGTGCTTCTCTGTTGCCAATTGCATGGTAAGTGCTCTAAAGCGCAGCAGGGATTATAGTATGTGCCGCACAAAGAAACAAAGACACAAGAAAAGACCCAAAAAATGGCATAGCATTCTCACGTCTTCATTTCTGTATACGATGTACATACTCGGTGTATATCACGACATATACCGACTATCCCACCAACGGATCCTTCTACATCACAGATAGTTGTTGAGCTGTGCAGTGGGGGAGCTCGCAAGGGAGCTCTGCATATATAAGATAATCAAGAATAAAAAAAAAAACGAAGAAATGAACGGCTAGCGAGACCAGACACAACACCAACTCACGCTGGTAGTTCACAGGCGCTCGTGAAGTACGATAACCTTCAGATAGCCCAGTAGGACTACCTGATATCCGAGCTTTCTCGTCGGGGAAAGAAAATCCCCAGACAGACTTGCAGTGAATTCCAGCACCGCAGTTGTAGAGGCGGTCTTGTTCCAGTGGTGAAATGCTATTTTAAATTTGCACAATTTAAGCCGATGATTTCGTTAAGTTCTGAACGTGTTATAACGGCAGGAAATAAAACGACAAGAATGATGACGTGCTGGAATCCGTGAAAAGAGGAAGGAGAAGAAGAAACAGACAGAACGTCAGGGAAGTTAGCCAGCTCTCAAACCAGCTGAATACCTTGTCCTGTGTCAAACGTCACCCTGAGGCCGTACTTCAGGTATGTGCAACCTTAGGCCACCGGCATGAATGTACGCGGTTGTGGGATGATCTTCTTGATTGTTAATGTCATAGATGCACCTATGAGAACGTCATGTCATTATCACAGGTGGCTGTTCATCCTGTGCACTTGTCTAGTTCTGTTTAGACAAATGCGGAAGGCACGATACATCGGTGCTGTCCTCAGGTGTAGAATTTTTTATGCCAAAAGCACCGTATGCAGATACAGAAGGTAAAAAAGCCTTTTGGGGGGAAGGGGCTCGCGGGGAGGATCGATATACCAACCAAGAAAAAGTTATGTTTAATGTTTTTAATATATCTGGAAGTGGGAACCATGCTTCGTTGGAGAGAGAGAGAGAACACAACTTTATTGTCGTCAGACTTAAGGAGGTAGGTGACCCGCCAGGGCTGAACCTGATGGCCACCTCCTCTGCCCTTTGTACGGCCTGGAGCTGAACGGCCAGGCTGGTGGAGGTCAGAACTGCCTCCCACCCCTCTGGCGAGGGAGCGGCTAGGAGATCGAGAGAGGGGGGATCTTCCCTGCAGGCCCAGAGAATGTGATTAAGTGTGGCTATTGAGCCACAATGCGAGCAATGCGGATCAATCGAGTCGGGGTATATACGTGCATAAATGTATGGGCACGGAAATGAATGTGTTTGCAAGCGGCGCCAGATAACCTCCTGGCGCTTAGTTAGCTTATGGTGCGGGGGTGGTTTTGTCTGCCTCGAAAGACGGTAATATTGTGTGATGTCATGGTAGGATGTCAAGGCTTCACCAGGGTTTTCCAAATCAGAGGCGGGTACCACCGCTCGGCTGACGAATCCTCGAGAAATTGGACGATGTTGTAAGTGCCTGCCTTTTTTATTTTTTCGCCATCGACGACCATCGCCTTCACTGCAAGGATAACAGGCCTGCGGAGACCAGCCATCTCTGGCCACTGTGTCGGGCTGGCCTGACTGACCTCAGCCTTGTTTCCGTAGTACGCGGGCGAGGGTATCACTTAAGCGGCGGCGCTAGTGGTTGTGATGAAATCAAACCTCCATTGCGGTATAGAGAAATTAGTAATAAAAAGAAGAGAAGAAAAAACAAGATCGCGACGTGATACGGAGCGTCCCCCGCGCGCTGCCGCACCATACGGTGGGAAAAGTGGGCAGCCATCTTCAAGGCTGCCTGTAGCTCGTTGAGGGTTCGTATAGTACCAAGTATGCGCGGTGCATTTTCAACTTGCATATAGACAAATTCCACCGGACTTACGTCACGAAAATGCGGTGGCGCTGTCTTGGTAGGCAGAAGACACTCTGCCTACCACAGTTTCTGCTGGGTTTCCAATGGTGCATGTGGTGTACTCAGTCAAGCAACGAGAAAAACAAACAAAAACGGTATGCCAACGAGCTGCGTCGCGGTTGAGTGTGAGTCGCGTCTCGCAACTTAGTTTTGTTTGTTGGCGCACATCGCAGCCCTCAGCGCTTATGGCGGACATTACGTGCGGACGTCGCTATAATTTTAACCCACGATGTCGACATCGGCTCACCTGTGTTTGCAAACATGGAATGGGTTCTACATTGAAAGTGGCGCTTCTTCTACGTCGAGATAGTTGCGAAGCGTTGGTAACTAATTCAATAGTTTAGGCAAAGACACAGTGCACAACTCTTCGAAATGAAAGAGACCTTCAGAGACTAAGAGAATGTACTAAAGGGGGGGAGGGGGGTGCCCAAAGTTCGCAGGCCACAAATTCACGTCTTTTTTTAGAAGCGTGGCTTCCGAACTCTTGACCGATACTGTACATGTGCCGAGGCTGCAGAGCAACAAGCAGATGATGATAATAAGACCTCCCCCCTCCCCTTAAAAAAAGTGAGAATTTGGTAAAAAAAAAGCCCCAATAGCGAGCTATTTTAGGATTTCTACGGAATGAAAATATTTATATATTATATTAAAAATAATGAAGATTTTTTATTCCTTTCCGTTATAATAAAAATACCAACTATGAAAAGAAGGTAAAAAATCAATTATTTTGTACATTCATCCTAAGCGCATATACAAACACTTGATTTTTGATTGACAACAGTTCATTTTTGACTAGGTTGTGTCCGCATTGTTGAAAGCGTAAGTTTAAGTTCGTGAATAAAGTTATGGACTTCCCCAATACATGTTGGATTTCATGCTCAACTACGCTATATTATCGATCAATGCGCCACTAGTGAACACGCGAAACACTAAAAAAAGAGTACATTTGCGAGAAAAGCGCAAATAAGCAAAAAAGTGACTTGTGAGAAAAGAAGCCAAAGTACGCTTATTAACGGGAAAACTCAAGTGCTCTGATAAATTTAATATGCTACAACTCTGTAAAAAATGGTATTCTGGAGGCGTTGCCGTTTAGAGTGCCTCGAGGGTGCAGCGGGAGGTGAGCGAGCGCATCAAGTCAAGTCACACGTGAGACATGAGCGCTATCTAGCAGCTAGCTTGGAAAACGAAGCGCCGCGGCGTGCGCGCCCGTCTCGGAGGTGATAGGTTGTAGAACGCAGGCGACGGGTAGGTGCCACCACCATGTCGTCCATAGCAAAGCATTGGAAACACTTGCCTTTTCGTGCAAGCGTTTGCAAGGTCAGCGCAGCGTGATAAACGCTACGGTCCTTAGAATTACTTATGTATGCCTTTTCTAGTAAAATACACACATACTGAATATTCACGTGTTGTTATGGTGCCTCAAATTAGCGCAATGATTGCTTTTTATTGGCAATCGCACAAGTACGAACGCTGATTTTTGAGCAATATTGATGGGCGCTGTGGATGGGGCCAACTGTTTGGGATTTTTCGTCTGGTGCCGTTTGGGGTACCATTAAGGGCGGACAAACAGACAAATGTACAGACAGACAGACAGACAGACAGACAGACAGACAGACAGACAGACAGAACAGACAGACAGACAGACAGACAGACAGACAGACAGACAGACAGACAGACCAAGAGTTTTGCGTTGAAGGTCCCCAAGAAAGACTATCGTCTTTAAAAAAAGCTAACCGCAGCGACTGTTCAGTGAGCTGCTTGCATCATAATTTTTTCCTATAACCAGTAAGAGACAGCCTTCGTGTAGCGAACAGGTGGCATGATCGGCATCAAATAAAAAAAAGAAAAGGTGTAAGAGCAGAGCAAGAAGTTCAAATAGTACCCCCGATGAACGGGCGGTGGGAAGAAGTTCGTGAAATTTTGCGTAGAAGCCTAGAAATGACTCCAGCAGCGAAAAAAATGCAAAAATATTCTCTGAAGGGTGCCACGCCATGGCTCCCGGTGAGATAGTTTGCAAGAGAAGCCCAAATTATTACGGAGATGCCACGCAGGTAACTTGGGCCAGTCTGAGTGAAGGTAGAGGAGGACAGAAAGGACAGGGAGGTTAGCCAGCCCTCAGACCGGCTGGCTGTCCTGTGTTGGAGAAGGTGGTGGAGGGGAGTAAAAGGTGACAGAAGAGAGATGTTGCAAAATGAAACAATGAGAACAATATCACGATAAACGACACTGCTGATATTCTGTGTCTGTGCCGCGCCCGCAAGAAGCGCAACAACGCTCTCAATGCCGTGCGTGCCGAGAATGGTCTCGGCCAGTAATATCTTTTCCTCCCACAATGGGCGACTGTGCAGTGTATCTAACACTTCTGAAAGCTTCACTTCTACGTCCGTGCTAATAAAGAACCCCATTGTGAGCTGGCTAGAGGACAATCATTTTACTCTCAAGCGGGAGTTCTTTTCCACTTTAGAGTGTATGAGCATTGATATTAAGGACGAGGCAACGATATGGCCAGCAGCAACGTTAATATTGCATGCTTGTAAACAGGATGATGTGGTACGCAGGAATGTCGTACGGAGCCACCCCTACCAGCGGACGCACGAGTGTGTGTTGCCTTGCCAGCCCTCATGTAGCGCCCTCACGCGCAGGTTCCTCATGTTCAGTCGATAATAAAGACTGTTGATTCAAAAGCCATGCTTCGGCTTTCGGCCTCACCCTATCCCAGCCATCATATAGGCAGTTTGTGTCTTTTTATTTAGAAAATGCATACATACGTAATTCTAAAGACCCAATTGTTCATTACGCTGCGCTGACAATGCAACGCTATAAACGAAAAAGCGGGTGTTTCCTAAGCTTCGCTAAAGTATTCAGAAACGTCAACTGAAAAGACCAGGTGCTGCCACCTACCAGTGGCGCTGCGTTTTATAAAAACTCTGTTTCCTCCACATTACTGCAAGATGGTGTTAATCTCACACAGCGATTGTAGACAAGATTATCGCCTTTATTAACAAGACGTTCTCTAAATGTTTGTAAAAGCGGATGTAGATGATTGACTGGCAGGGCTTGGAAGAAAAGAAAAAAAAGTAATAATAAAAATTCATGCATATCTATGGAGTGAAACATGATGAGTGGGCGAAGCTCTGGGTAGCGTATCTGTGAGTAACCGTACATTACCCGAGCGTTGTACCATAGAATATATAAATTGAGTGACACGAAGAAATGCTAACTTATTTATCTGCCTCTTTAATGCTAATTAAACTTGTCATAATGCGTACATGGTGTCGAGTTCCAGATTTCGTTTTTGTTTCATTATTAATGCTTTGTGGTCTGTGAAGTGGAGAGCCATGGTTCTTCGAGTGGTTCTAATCTTATCTAATCTTCGAGTGGCGGGAGGGAGGGGGGACCTCTAAGTTGATTTCCAGTGGGGGGGGGGGGGGGGCTGTGTGTTATTCCCTGGCTACGCCACTGGTGTGTAAAGAATACAAAGGGAAACGGACGTACCAGTGTGCCTCCTGCATTCAATACCCTTCTTATTGAATTCGCACACGTTTGCCGTATTCACCGCTCACTTAAAGAAAAATCCAGTAGGTCAATATATGCGCTTCATTTCCAGGAAATTCTGAATTGAAATATTTAGAGCCTTGAAACACCATTCTTTCATAACCATTACAACGTGTTCACTTGCATCTTTTTGCAGCTATATGTCAAAAAAAAAAGAAGAAGAAGAAGAAGAAGAAGTTGCGCGCATTTATTTGTACGTTGTAGCGTTCCCGCGGCGTATTGGTCACAATGATCTTTTATTTCGAAGTTAGAAAGCTGCGTGATTCACTATTTCGTTGGCACTCTAGCAACGATGGTCCCTTCTTAAGAAATACACAATGAGAACTGATTGAATACAAACTATGAATGATTCGTACGTTACCGTGCTAAACGAAGCATGTTTGAGTCGCCGCGTGCATTGGCTACTGAATAAACACAGTTGCACGACGGTGCACTTGGCGCCATCTCTCGAGCAGATATTTAAGGAGGAAAAACTTACGACTCTATGCCGCGAAACTTAGATATGAAAACAGGCTCTAGTTTGTAACACCATGGCAGTCATTGCTTACAGCTCTTTCGTAGTTCATTATAGACAGAGAAAATCAAAGAAAAGGCAGAGAGGTTAGCCAGGTTGTAGCTGGTTTGCTACCTTACACTGGGAGAGGGGAAAGGAAAGGAAATAATAGAGAAAGCAAAGAGTAAAGAGAGCAAGCGATACGCGGAACCACATATCAACGTTGTCCGCGCACACACAGACAGTACAAAACTGGTAAGTGTTGGAGACCAGTTCCTCCACGTTTGTCTAAAGGTATATGCGAATCCAAAACGTTCAAAAAAAAAAAAAAAAAAAGGCTTGCAAGGACCGGTTCCTAGGGATCCAGAACTTGCAGTGCGCATTGAGCTGACGGAGTTGTCATTAGGTTTCGGAGCGTGCGCATTGTGGTCATGAGAGACCTCAACACAGCGAGGGTCCACTACGTTAAGCGAATAGAACATATGCTGCGTACGAAACATTATGGAAGAATATTGGACCTTCACGTATTGTGTGACTGTATCCTGCCTACTACAGTCTCTACCTCTGTTTTCTCAGTTCAGCTGTATGCATTCTAATGATATCCAAGAGCATTCGAAGGAAACGTCATGCCTGTTCAAGTTTCGATCGGATGATCTTCAAGGTTAACCGAGTGTGCTGAGCAGAAAGTTCATTCGCGTGAAGTTGAATTTGACGAATATTCATGTGACCGATTGTAATTAAAAAAAAAAATAGATTTTGCTCCGTGAAACCATACATCGATCACTGCCTAAGTGACATCGCAGGCAGCGCAGTCAACTTCGTTTTCACGTACCGGCTTATCGATGTATCAACCTGATCTGTGCGCGTTTTGTAGGATGTCAGTTGACCAGGAGTCCTGGCAGCGCCTTTTCCCTCTGCAAACGAGTTTCATCGGTAAACTCTGTGTTCCTGTACGCGCCACGTACTTGCGGCTTCGTTTATTGCTGTGTTTCGGTTTTGTTTTGAAAGAAAGATTGAATGCTTTTGAACTTCGTGAGCCAATTCGGAAAGTAAGTCTAAACATATAAAATGGTGAAGCGCAACCGCTGAACATTTGCGAATACTTGTTTCGTAAGAAAAACAGCTCCAAGCCACACGAACACACATGAAGCCAAAGGCAGGCCAGAAGTACGAATATCAGACAAATGTGTGTACTACCCATCATTCCCCATGCTCGCTAAAGCGCCGGGCGTTGCAGCTCCCATAGACACTAGCGCCAGAGTTCCCCCTAGTAAGTATTGTGGGAAACTCTATGGTTGCAGCTCCCCACAGACACTATAGCGCCAGAGTTCCCTCTAGTGTATATTAAGAAACTCTATGCCTGCCTGCCTGCCTGCCTGCCTGCCTGCCTGCCTGCCTGCCTGCCTGCCTGCCTGCCTGCCTGCCTGCCTGTCTGTCTGTCTGTCTGTCTGTCTGTCTGTCTGTCTGTCTGTCTGTCTGTCTGTCTGTCTGTCTGTCTGTCCACGGCTTTAGGGTCTGCGCCCCTAAAAGCAGCCAACCTGCTGCTATTACTCAGTAATGGCCAATTTGCAGAGCATAGACGTAGCCATATTCTAGTTCTTTGTATAGATAAATGTTGCCCGCGTGTCAGAGCGGCCCGCTTCATTTCTTGGTCATCCATATAGGCTCGAAATCCTTGGGTCAACAACGCCGAGCTTCATTTTCCGGGAAAGAGGAATGAAAGAATGGCATCGCAGGCAAACATGTACAAGAAGATCGCATGCCACCGCACATCGCGAGAGTGCTGGCCCTGAGGCATAGCTGCTGCCGCTACGGTGATCCGCAAGTCGATTGCTTAGGCACGTGCGTTTGAACAGGTGGCGCAAAGGCCCTCGCACGAAGCTTTCGCGATGACGAGGAATTAATGACGGATCTGTTAGCCATGGCGGTATCATTCGAAAGAGTAAACAATCATGTGGATGCTTGATCGCTCGGAAAGTTTTGTGCCGACGCTTTTTGAAAGATATTCGCTTTCGCTGAAGGTCACATTTTGTTGGGAAAAAATGTTATACTGAAGTTTCTTGTGTCCGTGTTTCCAAGCCTCGCGATCCTTTATAATCAATCCTTACTATTTAGCTTACTATTCTGTTGGCTTACTATTTTTAGCTTACTATTTTTTCTTACTATTTTGTTCTGCGTTAACAAACCTTATTGTTTTTTTTCCGCTGTGTGCACAGAGGATAAGGGCCAGTATAGTCGTTATGTGTGCATTTTAAGCTTTGGGAAAGTGATGCTAAGGGTATGTAACGAAAGATAGAGACATCTGTGCGTGTGAGAGTGCACGGTATGGTGGATGTTATTAGAACATTACATGCTTAAAATTGTGCTGAAAAGCTGATGTGGGGTATACTGGTGTTGCTTAATTCATTTATATGTGGGGTTTAACGACCCAAAACCACCGTATGATTATGAGAGACGCCGTAGTGGAGGGCTCCAGAAACTTCGACCCCCTGGGGTTCTTCAACGTGCACCCAAATCGGAGCACACGGGCCTTCAGCATTTCCGCCCCCATTACTGCTGTTACTTAATGTAACGATACATATACGGGGGCCATGACTAAACTGTACAAGTTCGTTGTGGAAAACGTAGCTTGCCAGAAGAATCTATTGTTTTCACTTTGTGTTTAATTACACAATCTTTAATTGTAGATTCTACTAAGAACAACGGTAACTAGATTAGTGAACTGGGAAGTTAAATCTGAAAGCCTTGTGTCGTCGTTGTCTTTGAAGCGTTTTATTTTGTTTTTGTTTTGTTTGTTCTTTAGAGCTGCGTGGCAGTGTGTTAGAGGCTCGGGTTGGAATACGGCGCATCCCGTAAAATACATACCGAGGCTTAACTACAAAGTAAGATTCAATGCAGCCGAAGCGTTCACATGAATTTCTAGCTATCTTTCTGCTGAGTTAATTCAAGAAACACCGATTTCCCAAGTCGACACCAAAACGACCGACCGAAGTAGCTAAACTGCAGTCATGTGAATCTTCCCAGGTAACCTTTTTACTTTCGCGGGCGCTGACTATGAGGCACTAAAAATAAAAAAAAAAGAATGAGTTGCACCGGTAGTCATGCAATGTGCTTACAGCCGCGCGTCAATACAGCCTGTATACCATATTATTTGCTCTCGTTTTGGGAGAATAATTTATGCAGTGACCCATATCTTCGATGCGTTATTATAGAGAGCTTTAGAATAACGTTTGCAGGCACTGCGGGCGTTGCGGGCATAGCGGGAGCCATATGTATTTTAGAATAGCGTTTGCCCCTCCTGCAGACCACAACGCACGATCGCAGTGACACCGTAGGCTTGAAGCCAACGTCTGCGGGCCGCATTTGGGCTGCATACGCCGTCCGCTATTTCGGATTTTCTGCGGGCGGGCCGCGAACGGCGTGTCGCGTTACGATTCTTGCGCAGTAGCAGCGCCGCACCGCATGAGCTTGCGGTGCGCTATTCTAAAACTCCCTATTGACCAAGCTGTTTCCGCGTGTCTCTCAAAGGACCGTGTCAGACACATTCAATATATTTTATTTCGTACCATAACTCAACGCGAATTACCGCCGCGCCCAAGGAACAGCATTATTTTGGGGATCCAAGAACACCGCATCATACGATAATTAGAGCAAGATTTTTTCATGCTTTAGCTTATAACTGCAGTTGGAGCAGAAGTTATAAGTTATGGGGCTTATATGGAGCTAACTTGTATAGGAAAACAGATGCACTTCAGAATGAATGATATGAAACTTTATTGGGACCAGGCTCTTTGTACTTCAGCCCTAAGGTGGGTGGCCTCCTCAGTCCAGGTAGCCATGGCTCGCTGCCGTCTCGAGCCCGGTTCACCAATCGTAGCTGGTTGTCAGGGTCTTGCGTCACCGGCAAAGTCTCCTACTGGTCTGCGAATGCTTCCTCTTATTCGTAGCTTTCTCTTCATTTGCGTCTGCACTTGGCGGTGACGACGGTGGTATGTCCGGATCGTTGCGACCCTCCAGCACCAAGTGGCGCAGAGTGTTGCGCGTGTCTGGAGGGCAAAACTTGCAGTCCCGCGTGAACTTTCTTGGATTCACAGCGTGAATCAATGTTCCGTGCGGGCAAGTTCCGGCTTGTAGTCTTCCCCACGACACCGCTTGTTCTCTACTCGGACTCTTGTGTTCTGGCGGATACCACTTCCTCTGCTTCCTTTAGTGCGCCAAAATGTCTGCGTACTTCTTCGGTATGCGCTAATACTCGTCGTGACAGCCTTTGGTACGTGATCCAAGCGTGTCGGAGATTTCTGTCGCATTTCAGCCTACCACCCGGTACAGAATTCGTAAACTTTAATGTACACGTCCTGACGCCACTTCTAACTGATAATCTTTTTTTATTTATGTGCTCTGGTATGCATTGTTAAGGCGTGTCTCACCCACGAAGCTGTCGATGTCGTGTGAATTCTGCTACGGAACTAAACCACTAGGAAGAATCCGTTTCAGCAGCTGCCGCAGCTGACGCCGAGGAGTGCCTTCAACTAAAGATGAGAATGCGCTCGTGATCAACCTCAGAAGTTGCTTGATCAAATTTTATAATAATCGTCAGCATATGTCGGTGAAATGAATGTAGTCCACGCAGACATGAAAATCATGAAATATGATTTTTTTTCCACGTAGGGCATGACCAAGGCTAACCAAACTTTTGCTGAAGCGAACTCACTGGGACTCAGACTCACGAAGATTTTCGTCAACCGAACTCACTCCAACCCAGACTCACCAATATGTTCCTCAAGTGAACTCACTCGGACTCAGTCTCACCTAAGTATAACGCAGCCGGACTCACTTAGACTCACGCCTTATTCACGCTTTACTGAGTCTCGCGCCTTACTGAGCCCCGCCGCGGTGGTCTAGTGGCTAAGGTACTCGGCTGCTGACCCACAGGTTGCAGGATCGAATTCCGGCTGCAGCGGCTGAATTTCCGATGGAGGCGGAAAAGTTGTAGGCCCGTGTGCTGTGATTTGGTTGCACGTTAAAGAACCCCAGGAGGTCGAAATTACCGGAGCCCTCCACTACGGCGTCTCACATAATCATATGGTGATTTTCGGACGTTAAACCCCACATATCAATCAATCAAATCACGCCTTACTGAGCCGTCTCATGAGTGAGTTCGCCTACCTATGATAGTGAGAGAAGCGACTACCATGCAAGAGGCTCCTCCCCCGTTAGGACAGGTAAGCTAAGAAGCCCGAACGCCACATCGTGGACTCTCTGGATGCACCAAAGCTGATCCCCGTATCTTCCGATGGTGGGGCACCACTTGGCTTGGTTTCTTTCTGCTTGGCAATAATTGAATGCACAATGGACACGATTTGCATTCTTTCGATTCTAGGCTCTGAGGAATATTTAAACATAGAGGTGCACAAAACATAATCCGGAGCGCCCGAACAGTGACCACTTGTCGGCGGAGCGCACTCACGAAAAAAAAAAAAAAAGAACTGTCGGCGCGTGCATGCCATCCATATAAGCAGCTACCCTCAAAAGTGTATCTATAGATATATGTGTTGCCTTACGTTAAAAAATCACGTGGTTTGTACCTATTTGCCCTGTGACAGCACATCCTGGGGAGGAAAGGGAATTGGAGGCCGTATAGTCTATTGCGTGCTTGCGCGCTACATGCAGCGTGATATCTAGGAGAGCGCGTAATTTTCTGGATATGACCTTTCTGAAATAACAATTATGAACTGTTACTAATTGGTTAGCGCATATAAACTCCTAATTATTACGAGTTTGGCATGCCAAGTTTACTGGCCACCGTGGTGGTTACGAAGCTCGGGTGCTGAACTGAAGGTCACGGTTTCGATCCCGGAACCTTCGAGATGGTGGCGACAGTTGTCGCCCACCCCTCTCCACCATTTGATTCGTGAGACGAACAGCTGAACGATTACCGGCATTATAGTGGAACATGAAAACTAGAACGAAGCAGAACAGGCTCGACTTCGTCCTCACTGTGCTCATCGACATCGGTCTTTTGTCTACAAGCCAGGTTTTCGTTGTTTTTTTTTTCTCTGGTGCACTGATGATAGCACATGCTTTTAAAAATATTTACATAACGTGATGTCTTCTTTTTCTAATCTTCGCAAAGCACGCACTCATAATGTGGAAGCGCGGTAAGCAATAGTAGCAAAGCGAAAAAAAAAAAAAAGCAGAGTTCGGACATGTTTTTGAACTTACCTATTTCTGGAAATAAACTTCGAACTTGTCCGCGGTCGTGGAGATGTTACGATTTTCGGCAGCTGACCCAAAGGTAGTGGATTAAATCGCTGCACGACGGTCGCATTTAGATGAATTCTAAATGCCAGAGGCCCATGTACTGTACGATGCCAATGCAGGATAAAGAACACCAGGTGGTCGAAATTCTCGGAGCGCTACACTGCGGTGTCTCTCATAAAATCATATCGTCATTTTGGGACATAAAATCTGAGATATCATTCCTAATCTTCAGAGGGAAGCAGAAGGTAATTCAACCCCCCGCCCCTACCTTACTTTCTGCCAAATACCCCAACCCCCTCAAAAAAAAAAAAAAAAAAAACGGTACGTGTAGGCGCGCAATGCATTCACGGCATGACGAAGCGGTTTTGAGAGAACACTGACCGGCGTTTCAAAAGAAAGGCAGCATAACTTATATTTCAAGCTTGCGCAGTCATCGTCGGTTCAATGGCATCTTACAGGCAGGACGTATGAGAGAAACACAGGGATCTCACGTGTACCGTAGAGACTCGTGTAACTGCCGCACACCTTTATAAGGGCTGCATCTTCAGCTATCTCCCCACGCCTTTCTCATATGCAGGGCAGCATACCGGCTATACCAAACTAGTTAGCATCCCTAACTTTCCTCGCTCTATTGTTTTCCATCCAATCAATCAAGAACGATAAAAAAACAGACATTAGAAGAGATTTTTCTGTTTTAACAACGCATACTGGCCGAGTCAGGACAAATTGCAATTAAATATAAAAAAAAATCTCGAACCTAAAAAGGGTCTAGAGAGTACTGGGTTGCACGGAAGATGACTTAGTCACGAAGTATGTTGGTGAACATGAGGCAGCAGTGGCGGCGTTAACAAATACTATAGGCTGTAGTAAGGAGTGAACGAATAAAGTCAGCACGGAACGGATAGTGTTCACCATTGTGATGTACAATCACACCACAGAGGAACATGATTGTTTACATTGATTCGCCATAACACCCGCAGCAGAAAAAAATCCGTCGACAAAACCCGATCCCCGTGAAAAAGCGCACATACAGCTGCCAGCTTGTTATAAGTTCGCGTGCTACGTGACACCAAACAGGTGGATAAAGAGTGTTCCACACTCGCCGCCGTGGTTCTGGCGGCGCTGGTAGACGCTCCCACATTCAAGTGCACATCCAAACTCCATAAAGTAGATGGGGGAGAGGGGGGGGGGATAGTCACCGCGGTAGCTCAGTTGTTAGAGCATCGGGCACTTTATTCGAATGTCGCAGATTCGGCCACTCCTGCCCACGGCAAGTGATCTTTTCGTCCACTTTTCCGTCTTCGCATTCACACTACAAGTACTTCTAATAACGTCCCCTATACGTTATTGGCCTGATTCTTTGTTAGGTCTCATTATCGCCCCGTCAAAACTGTGATACAAGTGAAGCCCCTATGCTAGAACGTATACAGTATACGGTATGCGTTGATGGAATGCCGTACGTACATGGGTACACTTGTTGCACGATGCCGTGGTGAAACATAATGCCCTACATCTTGCACAGGCGGCGTATTGCTGTTGTTGGCAATGGCCCTCGACCCATGCTTCTTTCAAACTGAGCCTTGACTGGCAGGAGAGCAACAGTGCCTCTACCTGTTACTAGCTTCGGTAAGTTCTAGTTTTTACACGTGGTTCTTGTTAAAGTGCCAAGCATACTGCCACCTTATTTAAGGGGTGTGGGAATATTTAAAAAAATATATATATCGGATAACGGATCGAATAACGTTCCATCAGATTCGGTACTCGAATGGAATATCTGCACACTTGAAATACAGAATACGTTTTAAAGACGATAGTCTTTCTAGGGGTCCTTCGACAAAAAAATTTTGGTCTGTCTGTCTGTACATTTGTCTGTTTGTCCACCCTAACGATACTTCAAATGGCACCAAACGGCCAACCTCATCCGCAGCACCCACCAATATTGCTTAAGATTCAGCAATCATAGGTGTGTGATTGTAAAATAAAAAAAGCAAATATTGCGCATATCTGAGGCGCCATAACAACACTTCGAAATTTTGTATGTCTGCCTTTATACTAGAAGAGGCACACACAAGTAACTCTAAGGTATGTAGCGTTTATCGCGCTGCGCTGACAGTGCAACGTGATGCTCAAAAAGGTGTTTCTAACGCTTTGCTATGACGTCACGGTGGTGGCACCTGCCCGTCGTTTTGCGTTCTACGCCTTATCACCTCCGTGACTGGCGCGCATCTTTCTCCACGGGCTGCACGCCTTCGTTTTCGAGGATAACTGCCAGATGGCGCTTGTGTCTAACGTGACTCGATGCGCTCGTTCACTACCGCTACACGCTGAGGCACTCTAACGCGGCGCCTCGAGAATACTCTTCACCGGTTTTCTTGCGCAGAACATCAAATAAACGTTTTGTTCACTCTCTCCAGACGTAAGACCACCGTCTTTCGACTATATTTGCAGTGTAACATGCAGATTTGGAATTAATTTTTTTTTCTAGTATCTTTTGAATAATCAGGTCAAATGAGAAAGCCGCGAAGTAATCAAACGTTGGAAAAGCGATGAGTCATTTTTCTAATGCCAGTCATTGAATTACAAACATGCAAGCAGTTCAAGCTTTCAGAGCGCTATGGATGCTATGTTAATCGCCTGGTCAAGGCATTTTGCCTTAAAACCCCAGTTTTGCTGGAACAAACGTGTCAGATTAGTCCTTTGTCGTTATTGATGACTTTGACTGTTTTGTTTGAAGGCCTCTTGGCAATACATCGAGACCCTTTCTCATAGTTGAGAGAACTTCAGTTAGGTGGCGTGGTCATGCGGTTTTTTTTTGAACACCAGAAGAAAACCATCACGCACAGGTACTTTGCCACAAAAAGCTAGATTGGTCATTGTAGAACAGTGCCCTTTGTGGTGTAACAAAACATGTCACTTGGCCTATAGAGCGAACGTTAAAATTTTCGCATAATTGATCCAAATTAGCTAGTTAGGCATAAAGCATTCTGATGAGGACAACAGGATGGCTACGTGAGGCCAACCACATGTCATTGTTTTATTCAGTAGAGGTTGACCACTATTTTTTAGATATTTCACTCTAGTTGCACGAGACACCCAGTAAGTTCACTAGGAAGTGAGAAACATAGAAATAAAAATGCTTTTTTTATTTTCTCAAGGATTTCAAGCCGTCACTTGAGGCATCACCATAATCATCGAGGGAGAATGGCCCGGGGACATGGGTTAATCCTCTCTTCCTCCACCTCGCCAAAGGAAACTACTAGACTTTAAATAAAGTTCATTCATTCATTCCCATATTGTTTTAGAACAAAAAAAAAGTAGTAGAGGCGCTGCTTTTGACCATATATGCATGCACTTCAGTGGGCAAAGATATAACACAGCAGAATCAGATTTGACTAAAGGTCGCTTTCGGAAGCCAAATTTTTTTGAACTATACGGGTGAAATAGCGAAGACTTCGATAGGCTCCCCAAACCCCACCTAATTGGGCGAGTTGAGTTTTGGCCTTTTACTGTTTCACGCCTTCACATGGTTGCTGAGCACACAAAGTGCAAGATCTACAAGTCTGCACGACCATTTGTCAACTCACCATTGCACGCTAAAAAAACTCGCGTGACTATTTCTCCCTTTCCATTTATTTTAATTTGTCTATCCCCGTGTAGAGCAGAAAATGTGGCGTATTTATGACTTACCTGCCGACCTTTGCTTGCCTCTCCAACTCAAAATTCAATGCTATATAACTATCATCTGCGCACGGTTGTGGTATATTACTGACTTTTACTCAATTTCTTATTTATCTAAATTAATGGCAGCCAACACCAAAATAATGAAGCCAAGTGTAGATTGCAATATAAAGAGAAATAATTAAAGCGAATGGAAAGAGAAGTATACGGAGTGTTTTTTAAGCAACACAGATTTTCTCTTAAGAACTACAACAGGTAGTGCTTGTCGTCTTCGCAGCCAATTTCTAGGCCGAGGCAAAAAAATTTTGCCACTAGTTGCATCCATCATAAATGTATAATTGATAAAATAATTTAATTAAACTTTTGATCATCAATTTGGGGATGGTTGTTTACATGGCGAAGTCGTTCTACGTCACAAATTACGGCAAGCCTTGTTTTTAAAGAAAATTGAAAATATCACACAAGGTTTCAGTTATCTATCGTGGAATTTCATTCAATTAGTTTTGCAAATCATAACTGAGTGATCTAATCAGCGGCAAAATATTTCTGCCTTGACCTAGACATGGAATGCGAAGACGAAAAGTGCCTACCTATGATAGTTTTTTTTAAAGACAAATCGGTACTTAAAAAATACGCCCTGTATAGCCGCCAGCAGGGTCCGAACCTGCTACGTCCAAATATCACAAGGCCTCCATTCTCATTCGCACCTTGTTATTAATTCCTGCACATAAAAACAAATCAATAAACTTGACGCGTGACAAATAAACATGCATCTTATTGCACATGGCGCAGTGTTTGGACTCAGCCTCGAGTAACTGACGAGAAGCACTGAGGGACAATTTGAGCACCACACAACCTATGCACATTTCGTTGAAAATAAAATCAAATCACGATTATCGTACTAGACATTATTCACGGAGCCTTCTGTGCACGATCTAGTGCCCCACACAAATAGCCATTTTATGTCAGCCTCCTTTGGCAAGAATTTATTTGGCTGCACATTTTTTTGTTTTGTTTTTTTGTCCTTTAGAAACTGGGCCGACAATTGCACTGCATGCAGCCACTATTGACAAGGCTCACTGATAGAAAGAGGGCATTCAAAGGACGAAGTGGGGAAGAGGGGCCAAGTCTGTTCACTTCTTCTGCACGCGTTTTGCAATTGCGCTACACAGGACACATCTATCACTACTGGAAATGACGTGCGTCTTTGTGTCCGAACGTGGGAGGCCGAGAAACGAAGGGTAGAGACACAATGTGAAAATAATGGCGTTCTCTGAACGCTATTTATTCACAATCATCAGCGTTCCAACCATGAAGAACAAGTTCGGGCAAAGCGTCCGGAGGACCCTTTCGATTTCGCCGCTCGCTTGGAAGTTGTCGCGTTATCTTGGCTTGGAAAGTACAGCACAAGCAAGTCGGCGCTGCCCTGGAAGAGCATTTACATCACAGTCTCTACTTCGTATTGCCGCTCACGTGTACTCACTTAAGCGATTTGACATTCAGAGCACCGTTGTGCACTTTGGATTTGAGGAACAAAGTGCGAATAATTGTACTTTCGAGTTTGTGCACCTCAATGCTTTCACATCCATCAGTCACAACGAGTGTCACCAAAGTTGCCCTTGGCCTCCGCGGACAGCTCCGGCAACGCGCGGTTGCTGATCGCGGAGGCTAGGAGTTACCACACAGGCACGGTATTGGCTAGACAATTTGACCCGAAAAGTAGTAGCGAGAAGGTTCTTGACATGTACTCCCCAAAGTCACGGATAACCTAATTTATGGTAACTACTCGAAGTCACGGATAAAAACGAACTTCATTCCTGGCAACTGAGCACGTAACATTGGCGACATATGATGAGATCAGGGTTCGTAATAGCAACATTGTTCTTACGCTGTTCGCATGAATATAGACCCATCAAGTGGTGATGTTCGAAATGAAAGCGAGAAACGATCCTTCCAAAGAGAAATAGTGGGTCCAAATGGAACGTTTCATAACATTACACTTATTATCAAGAATCATTTTTTTAAATGCAGGTCGTGGACAGAGAGAGTAGCTACAATAAACTAGTACAACCAAACGGCGACACTTGCACCACGGGTCCCACGAATAAAAAAAAAACTACGCAGAAAAACACAATGCCGGCACACGTAACAACGGTGTGCATACGCAAACAACTGAACTGAATGCTGCAACGTGACATCACACTCGCTGCAGTGAAGAGTCGTTTCCTGGCTGAAAAAAACAACACGCAAGAAAAATCAGTCGCGGCGCACATCCGAACAGCATTAAGACCGGTATGCAGTTACTTATAAAGACACCTAGTAAGAATTATACAAGACATTCGTTACAACAAACTTTGTTAGCACTCTGGAAATGCAATAAGCCACTAAATATGCAGGACAGGAAAGGAACTTCATTCAGTATGCGTCGCGCATGTACATAAATAGCACTTCCTGCTGAACAGACACAGCTGGCTGTGGCGTTCTATTGACACTTCCTGTGCCTGTCTGTGGTTGGGGTTATAGTTGCGGACAACTTTTCTTGTCAATGAAGTCAAGGCTACACAATCAAACCGCGCAAATGTAGCGGCTAATGAATGTAATATCACAATTGTGTCCGTGTCTTCTGCGCGAGAAATAAAGGATATCTTTACAGGAAGCTTTTTCATACAATACGAAGCACACGCCAGAGAGACGTTGATATTTGTTTTCATTGAGACCCTCTCATACGTATGTTTTACATGCGCGAAAAGTATGTCTCTGACATATACCTCAAGCGCTAAATGGCATCTACGCCTTTAGGTGAGTCTACCAGCGAACATTAGCCACAAATGGCCGTCTGAAGAAACAAAGCAAATGGTATGAAATGTTTACGCCCCGCAGTAATATGTACCCAGGCTCCGTAGCTTTCCCTTCACTGCTAAGAAATGTCCGCAACTGTAGTGTAACTCCTGATGACTAAGTTCACAACATCCGACAACGTAATAGTATAAGAAATACGTACACAGGAATACACACTTTAATAAGTACCATGCCACGCCATACGTTGCGAACTTAATATATTAACAATGAAAAACAAAAACAACAACAACGACGTTTAGAAAACGCCAGTCTGAATGCAGAACTCCATGGAAAGTTCCTTGTGTCAACACCACTGAAAGGTACAGGGCTTAAACACAGGCTCAGGAGACTGGTCAAATCGTAGTGGCCTCCAGGAGTCGAACTGAGTAAGACAGCTTCTTGGAAGTGAACGTGCTGAAAGTGTTGTCGAAGTTGAGCACGTCTGCATGGAAAGATATAGAAGAAGAAAGCGTCAACAGAGCAACGTCGTAGTTGCGGTGTACCACTCCCCGATTGTGAGGGACACTCATTTATAAAGCAGCCACCCATATCCAACTGCTCTAAGAATGTCACAGTGAACATCGCTTAACATTTATACGGGAGGAGTCACATGACACTAGAGAAAGTGCACACTGTGTGGTCTATTGTTGTAAAGCATGTACAAGAAAATGCACAAGAGAAGAGTGTGAAATCGGTACGGAAACCCGTCTGGTCAAGAACAGGCATGGAGGTACTGAAAACAAGAAGCTGACTAGGACAAAAGCAAATAAAACGAAAATGTTTCGGCCACTTTACGGGAGTGTTGATAACAGATTAAAAAAAAAAACACGGGGGGGGGATATATATTACGTGCGTCAAGTAAGCCAGAATCAATGAGAGCTCCAGCAAGACAGAAGTTTATGGAAAGATGGAGGCATCAAGGAATGATAAATCATTGAAGAGGGTTGGTTGCTGTAGGCTACAGTTTTATAAACGGACTTGTCTTCATCAATGTAGAAACTGCCTGCCTAAGCTGCGTGCATGTGTGCATTGTGCTTCGTCTGCACGAGCCTCTAACATGGAGGAGAGAACGGACTTCTCTATGTGTGCACTTTTGACATTAGGGCAGAGTGAACTAGGCGTACACAAATTCGTCCCTAAAAATGGCAGATGCTGTCTTGACGAAGACAAGTCCACTCGTGGAAACATTTGTTGAAGGACTTCTTATCAATTCAGAAAAGGTGGTACATACACAGGCCCGGCTTTGAGCACGTCAGCGACCCGGCCTCGGGCAGCTTGGAGCCAGCCTTGATGCGGGATGGTTTGAGAACGACTTCGGCACTGTCATGTTCATCGGACAACGTGCCATTGCCTCGGTAGAGGATACCAAACAGCAGGTCGTCACACACGATCTCCCACGCAAGCAGCATGCCGGCCTCTGACACTTGCACGGGCACCTCCACTGTCGCCTGTCGACTCACAGCAGTGTTCGCCCGCGCCACTTCCGCGGGGATCTGGTCCAAGCACTGCTGCTGTTCAGACGGCGAATGGCCGTTCGTGCTTTGGTAGTAGCGGGTAGGAACCTCTCCGCCATCTATAACCTTTGTGGAGGAAAGTTGAATATGCGTTTGAGATCCCGCTTGAGGAACGTAAGCACGAAACAGATTAACCTAAAGTGCTGCATTGATTATGGTATGATTTGTCAATGAACCCTTGTTTAGCGCACGTTTTCGGCAAGTCAAAAGTTATGGGAAGCTATGTATGACAAGCATATAGAAAATGACGAGAGTATAAAAAAAAAAGCAATTTGCTTACTATATATAGCATTGGTGGAGGGGGAAGAGTAGAGAGGTAATGGTAATGATAGCACAATGCCACAATATTTACGCACGCTTGAGCCGTTACAACCTTTACGCAAAACCAGTCCTATGGGGAAGAAATGTTTCATGATTGACTGAGAGAGCCCAATTTTTGCCATTCTATGGGTAAATATACTTCCCACAAATGAATTTAGTATTTGTTGCACAAGAACAAAATCTTCAGCACAGACTCTAACGCATTGTTATTATTTGTGTACTGTCAAGCTTTTATAGGCAATAGTTATTTTCGTGGTGTCCTAAGTGTGACAGAGGGTGTGATTATTACAAGATACGCTGAAAAGTAGAGCAACCTCCTACACAAACTCGAGTGACACACTGCACAAGCAAGAACACTTAAAATGTAAGACGGGCCTGTTTGTGACCTTTGAAATCATCCGCGATTCATATCAAGACAGGTGATATAGGGGGCTGTTCGCGTGGGTTGCCAGGTTTCGGTGCAATGAATGGTGCACATTGTCTCCGTGGCCACTTTTATTCTTGCCTGAACGTGCAGAGATGTTCATAACACGATACACTAAGTAATTGATTAATGAATGGGCTTTTTGACAATGGCAGGATATGAGAAGGTCCACCGGCCGACATATATGTTATTTTAACTTCAATTGTGGGATCGGAATGCATGAATACCGTTCCCATCCATGTGTTAAGACACCGACGGGATCTTTATAAACGCCCTCCTGTATCCAAATGATAGTCGGTAGGATTTTGTTCAGGGTGTGGTGGTGCAAATACGTGCAGTGTCACTGCGGAGGAAGTAGCATCGGTGGGGAGAAAGTGCTGGTGTGGCCTAAGGGTGCTTTTTTTTCTCACTCCTTTGCTGAAGCACACATGTTGAATTTAGTCAAAATGTTGAGCAATATACTGTAAAATGAAAAGTAAAGAACCTGCCTGTACAGGGAGAAAAAAACTACTCGTAAAACGACCAGTCTTTAAATAAGAGAAGTACGGCTGCTGGCAGCTTCAATCATCGAAAGCAGAACATTACAATCTTCAATGTACGACAGTTATCGTTGTTTACCACATGCCGAAGTTATGTGCGTATATTACGTATACAGGTTAAACGGGCCGTTGTCTTAACAATTACCTAAGAGGTGACCCCTTCCGCAAGGGAAATGATAGCGACTTGCCACTGCACTGCAGAAGCTGCAGTTTCTTGCTACATGCTTGACAGTTGCTCCGTTATTTCCTGCCACGGAAAATACAAGTCACGCAGGAGCTTATGGAAGTAAAAAAACATCCTTCTCGAAGCTAACTATACCCTCAAGAGTTTGTCAAAAAATAATTACTGAGCGGCGGGTTCTGTACGAGTGCTTATGACAACGATGATGGCCGCACACCTATAATCAAGTACGGAGTATATAAATATCGACACTTGGGCTTATTTTATTGGATTTCACGGAGACTGCACTTTTTCCTCTCACGTGATGCACCTCATCGACCGTTGCGGTACACGCTTTGTCTGGCATGGTGCTTCGTGAATGAGACGTCGACGGTTCTCTAAAGATCGCATGTCCGATTGCGTATGTTAGAGTACTATCCAGATTAGGTGCGATCGTCGGTGATAACACTAGAATGACGTGTACGTTTATGCGTGGAGGCATTTCACTGACGATCAGTTTTTTTTTTAATCTAACGACCCCTGTGCCCACCGCTATCGTTTTTCGTGCGATTCTCTTGCTTCGTAAGGCACAGCTTCGCCCAATAAATGGTCCGACTTTCGACGCTTAGAGTTCTGCATCGCTCATCGTCGTGAGCACACGGCAATTCGAACATGGCTGATTTATTGATTGATTTGTGGGGTTGAACGTCCCAAAACCACCATATGATTATGAGAGACGCCGTAGTGGAGGGCTCCGGAAATCTTGACCACCTGGGGTTCTTTAACGTGCACCCACATCTGAGCACACGGGCTTACAACATTTTCGCCTCCATCGTTAATGCAGTCAACGCAACTGGACTCGATCCCGCGACCTGCGGGTCAGCAGACGAGTACCTTAGCGACTAGACCGCCATGGCGGAGCAATTCGAACATGGCTCTGAAAGGCATTTGGGGTGTCTTTCAAATCAAACGGTCGGGCAAGAAACTTACCACAGAGGGGCATCGAGGGTTTCCGTCAGGGTCTGTCTGCGTGCCTCCCCAGTATCGCGGTAGCTGGTCGGCGTCGATCTCTTCCAGCAAGGCCTTCTTCCAGGCCTGCTCGTCTGAAAATTCAAAGTGGCGAAGGGCTGCAGAATACTGCGTGTTCGTGCGCTAGAGTGTCAGAACAAAATCAGTCTGCGTGCAGTTCAATAGATGCGTATCGGTTGGACGTTGGGCTATATCGATGTGTTCGTCCCAAGACGTGCAGCCAAGGAGTTAAGGCAAACCCTTTTCCTACGCAGCAGCCGTACACCATAGAAAACACAAGAACACGAGCATGCTTAGCCTACCAAAACGCAAAGGTAAACAAAACCAGTCACCAGAAGTTTAGCTAGAAATGCTTACGTGAAGGAGGATGAGAGGGAGGAAGAAGTGAGCGGGAATTATTTTTTTACGCGCGTTTGAACATGTTCTACATGTGTACGCGTACGCCAAATAAAAAATGCAGAAATATGGGAAGTTCGAACCCCCACGTCTCTCACTGAAGTTTACATTGCATGTGCAGTTAACCACACAAGTTTATGCACCACGCGAGTGCGTCGCCAAAAGCCTCTTCAAAGACACTTAAGCTACGTCAACGGTGATTGACAGCACCGCAGCGCCCGAGCAGCACCTTTTCCTTAAATCTACGGCCGGTCTCCTTTCATACTGGGTACAAATAATTCTCACCTTTCACGTTTTAACGCAATGCACTTTTTATCATCTGTGTCTACGCGCTTCTCTTATCGAAAGCATTCCATTTGCATAACTGTGACCAGTCGCAATCTTCATCACAAAATGTGATAGCTAACGGAACGCCGTTCGAGGCACGTCGTGATAGCTTCGATCCTGCTACGAAAATAGAAATGTGACGGTCATGCAGTCGAATAGTGCAAATAAGCCGACGAGAGTTGCCATGTGGGCTTGTCTGTGATCGACTTCAAAGAATTTTTCGTAACGCGAGGCGAAATACGGAAACAGGAAGGGATAGACGGACAGGACAGAGCAATAAATTATATCAAACGCAGATGAGCGCTTCGCGTGAAAACTGCAAACTAACAATGCCCTACGTGGCAATATAAAATTGAAAAGTCAGTAAAAAATCACGGCATATCCCCGGAGTGAAAAATGATGAGTGGGGCACCTGCCCGTTCGTTCATCGGACTCCGTCCATCCATTCGTCTGTCTGCCCGTCTCTCTGTCTGCCCGTCTGTGTCTGTCTGTCTGCCCGTCCGTCTGTCTGCCCGTCTGTGTCTCTGTCTGTCTGCCTGTCCGTCTGTCTGCCCGTCTGTGTCTCTGTCTGCCCGTCCGTCTGTCTGCCCGTCTGTGTCTCTGTCTGTCTGCCCGTCCGTCTGTCTGCCCATCTGTGTCTCTGTCTGTCTGCCCGTCCGTCTGTCTGCCCATCTGTGTCTGTCTGTCTGCCCGTCCGTCCGTCTCTGTCCGTCTGTCTGTCTGTCTGTCTGTCTGTCTGTCTGTCTGTCTGTCTGTCTGTCTGTCTGTCTGTCTGTCTGTCTGTCTGCCCGTCCGTCCGTCTGTCTGTCTGTCTGTCTGTACGTCCGTGGATATGCTGTGCTGTCTACGTGGGAGAAATGCACCACTCGAGCCTACAAGAAGCTTCGCCCTAAAAATTACACCATCTACCGCTAAAGGGAACCAGGTGGACATGAAAAGCAGCGGGCACTAACGCTTACACTGGCGGTGGCGTTGACGCTAGCGCTGATCGTGGCGTTGCACAGGAGAGAATTATGGGGAGGGGCACGCAGTGATTGATTGGTGTTTCTGTACTAGAACATGTCAATCGCTGCTAACGGGCAATGAGAGACAGAAGACTCAGACTGGAAACAGAGACCCGTAGTCGGCTTCTAGTTAACGCGCACGCTGCGAATTTTTATTGTTCAACAACGCACATGAGAAACCTTTCACCGGCACTACATTGGGGGTCAAAACACTGAGTCAATATATGCGGGGTAGCCAGTGAAAGGTTGCGCAGAGCGAGGTGTCTTTTTTTTTTTTCAATAAAGAAACTCGCTAGGAGGGGCTGCCTGCGTTGGCGTTACGAGGCGAGAGGGGAAGTGTAGGAGAGAGAGAGGGGCACGCATGCGCTGTGAGGGTGTCACACCACACATATTGAGGTCGACCTAAAGACGCTTCGCATCTAAAAGAACCGTTTCCGGCTTAGCACTGAGGACGGCGGTAGATGGCACAGACATGCAGTTTGGCATGCACTCGAGTGGTTCGCAAACTTTTGTGGTTCACTGTAGATGTATTACATGAACACGCAAGCATACACCAGTGGAGATGAAGGATTTTCTGCGGAATACCTCGGTACCATAAGATGCAATTTTCCTGTATTTTCACCTTTGCCGTAGAGGGCCAGCTTTCGTGCAGTAAGGTCACTCAGGAATGGCCGAATGATCTTCCAAAAGAGAGGGAAGTACCTAGGAGCTGTAAACAAAAAAAGGAATAAAATGTAATTCCCCATGTCACAATGCGAAGAACAAACTCAAAACGTTGCGATCAGAAAAAAGTAATAAGTTAATGAATACACGAAGGTTCATCTACAGACATGGTTGACGAAGTAAACTTTAAGTAAATGGTCTGACGAAGTAAACGTAGGAACAACGACTACGACAGTCATGCGGGTAAACTCACCAGAAAACATCGTGTCTTAATATGAAATCATTGAACGAAACATTACGTCAAAACAAACAGCTGAAAGGCGAGAAGTCTCTTAAAACGTTCATCACGGATGCCATTGCCATCGTTAAAATATTTGTTTCATAAAGAAATATTCCACTTAATCAATAAAAAATATGGGTAAATGAGTACTTCAAATCTCAATCTTTCTTTCATGCGCCATGCACTTCATACGCTTATATAGTTTCCTTCTAGGGTGCCTCACATAAAAAAGTAACAGTACGACTCCTGAAACGGAGTTGCCCATGAACTCTCAAGGTTCAAAATATCCAAACCAGCAAACCAGTGTGTGTTTCCACCATCAGCAAGACCGATTCCTATTTAAGTACTATTAGTTGAAGGTGTACCTTATTGCAGTACCAACGGCACTGGCACAACACGTACCGTTGACGACGTACGCTCTGTGAAGCCTCTCCGGGTAGTTGTCTTCGAAGGTGCACATTAGGGTTGCTAGGTAGTCGATCACTGAAAAAAAAAACAATACAAAGGAAAACGTGAGACTGAACGCGAACCATTTTATAAGCAACACAAAAATAAACAATACCAACTTAGCAAAAAAAAAAAAAAACGAAAAGAACACCCGAACTATGCAGGCAAGTTTATCTACATGTGTTGATTGGAATTGTGACATCAGCGCTCTTGAGAATACGAGGCGAACACCAATTGCGTTTGTCATCTATCTTGTAGCTCGTACGTGCTCACTATTTCCTGTTCTTAGCAATGTACAAAGTCGAAATGCTTCGCATTTTAAACTGCAAGTAGACTACGTAATCCTAGATCATTCCGTCATATCATGCATGATGTCGTAGATGAAAAGGAAACTTTAAAAAAGAAATTAGCACTTCCTCTCCTTGTGTCAGCTCACGCGGCTGGAAGTGGTGCAGTACCGTTACAACGAGAAGGGAATACGATCGAGGGATTCACTCTTGTTCTTCACACGACTACATAAATCCAGCAGATAACGAAGCCAATGAGAGCACACAGCGAGTTATCCCTATTTTTACTTGCCGACGAAAAATTGTAGCGAAAGTAAATTAATGTGGAAGACGAAAAAATTCTGCGGGTTAATCTAGCGCCAACGTAGTTCTTTTGTAGATCTTGGTGTAGTTCC
>NW_027465351.1:17500-30358 GCF_043290135.1 Rhipicephalus microplus | reverse complement strand
GTACGCAACCTCGACCGCACTTTCCCTGCAGGCTTCCTTCCGACTCGAAGTCCTGCGGCGGTCTCAACGAGGTGCCACATCCTCAATGCAGTCGGTCGCCCCCGTTTCGGTTGGGCTCTGGCACGACGGTCGCCACCGTCTCGCCCTTGAGTGGCCGCTGTTGGCGCTCGCTGTGAGGTGTTCAGCGTGCTGTCCGTGTTGCCGACGCGGTCAAAACGAGTCGACGGCTCACGTTCCCTTGTGCGCCGAAGGCTCTCTTGATATGTGATCCGACCCTCAGACAGACGAAGCCAAGGGAAGACCCAAGGCCGCAATGTGCGTTCAAAGAATCAGTGCTCAGTGTGTCCTGCAATTCACACCAAGTCTCGCAGCTGGCTGCGTTCTTCATCGACCCGAGAACCGAGTGATCCACCGCTTAGAGTCGTGAAAAAGTGTTTGTTCAATTCCGTACAGTCAAAACCAAACGTTTCTGGCACTCGGCCAAACAGTGGCCAAGAAGGGCGCTTTTCAGCGCACGCTTGGACTCCAAAACTCTGCCGCGCCTTTTTCGGCTGCCGCAAATCGAGCAAACGGTGTGTTTCGGACGGCGTTTCGCTTCCGCTACTTGCGAGTGCTTTCGTGGTCCACCCCTCTATAAATACTCGGGAGGCGTCGAAGCCGGTTCTCCAAGCCGGACCCGTAGGTATCGTTGTGTGCTCGCTCTCATTGGCCCGCCTAACCAGAAAATGCCTGCGGTACACCCATTTGGATAAGAGTGCACGCAGATGCGGGCCTCGACGGCTACACATTTCCTCGGGCGGCCGCCTCCCGGCCTCCGTGGAGCGCGGGATGCACGGTCCCATCGACAAGCCTCTCCCGTTTTTACCGTGGCGTCGCGGTTCACCACGGCGGGCGGGTCGGTCTCCTCCGCATAAAAAGGGGGACCCCCGCTTTTTGTTCCACGAAATCGCACAAGCTTTTTTCGCATCCACGGTTTGCCACCGCACACCAAAATGCCGATCCGGCTGCCTACTTTAGCCAACAGGTGGAGCCAGGCGCGCCGTACTTGCGCGGCACTTCCCACGTCCACCGAAGTCGGTGCCAAGGACCACTTTCGGCGCCGGAGCCGCGTACGAGCCTACTCGAGGCGGAAGAACGAAGCCAGCAAGGGCCTGGCCGCAAGTGCGTTCAATTGTCGGGACGTCCAAGTCCCTCGTTCTTCCGTGCTTCCTCTTTCGGCAAGTCGTTGCGGCACCTTCCCAAAGCGCGCAGACCCGCTAATCGCGACGAGCGCGACGTGGCCGTGCCGCCTTTCCCTCGGCAGCAAGCAAAACGCCTGGCAACGTCGACGCTCCCCTAACCGCGATCTCGCACCGTGTTTCGTGTGGCGAATTCAAAAGCCGGCCGGCGCTGCTGCAACCATTACGGTCGGTACGCATACGCCGCGGAGGGCGGGACGGTCATCGGAGCGTGCGGTTCCTCCATCGAGTACTGCGCACCTCGGCCGTCGCATCGCCGTGCCATGACCGGCCGCGCGTCAACGCGAACCGGTGCCAGCGAGATCCCTCGCCTGCAAGAACCGACCGGCAGCCTCCGTCACCCGAGGACGCGGAGGCGCTTGCCGCGGACGGCGGGACGGTATGCACTGGTGCACAGCGGACCCGTCACATCGCCAGTTCCTTGACCGACCGCCGACGCTTGTGCCGTTCCTCTCGTACTTGGCAGTCGCCGCGCGATTGTCGGGTCTCGTTCTTGCACGCTCGAACGGTCGGGAGGGCACTCGGCTGGCGTTTCGGGAACGCGCAGCCTCGCCTTCTACCGACGTAACCACGACTCGCCGTTCGCGCTCCGCCGCTCCTGTTTACAGTACTAGGCGGTCCCGCAGCGGTCGGGTCGCGCATTTCGAGCGCTTCGAGCCACGGTGCAGTGGCGGGTCGAAAGCCGACCTATGAGTGCGTTGCGCCGTTTGTACCCGCGTCCGCCACCTGGCCGACCGTCCAAGGTCGCGGTGTTGGCGTCCGCTGGGCGCAACAATTTGTCACGGGGTGCCGCTCCACATTCAGGCAGCCCCGTGGGGAAAAGCCGACCCCGCGTCCAAACGGGGTCAGCGGCAGAAAGTGTCGGGCGCAGACGCAGCTGAGGCGCTCACCCTTCACAATCCGTTAATGATCCTTCCGCAGGTTCACCTACGGAAACCTTGTTACGACTTTTACTTCCTCTAAATGATCAAGTTTGGTCATCTTTCCAACAGACCGGCGCAACCGAAAGGCCGCGCCGGACATCGGTCCGAAGACCTCACTAAATCATTCAATCGGTAGTAGCGACGGGCGGTGTGTACAAAGGGCAGGGACGTAATCAACGCGAGCTTATGACTCGCGCTTACTGGGAATTCCTCGTTCAAGGGGAACAATTGCAAGCCCCTATCCCAATCACGAAAGAAGTTCCACGGGTTACCCAGTCTTTTCAGACAGGGATAAAGACACGCTGCTTCCTTCAGTGTAGCGCGCGTGCGGCCCCGGACATCTAAGGGCATCACAGACCTGTTATTGCTCTGTTTCGTGCGGCTAGGAGCCGCTTGTCCCTCTAAGAAGGTTGTAAGGTGCTGGGAACCCCGCACCTATTTAATAGGCTAGAGTCTCGTTCGTTATCGGAATTAACCAGACAAATCGCTCCACCAACTAAGAACGGCCATGCACCACCATCCACCGAATCAAGAAAGAGCTCTCAATCTGTCAATCCTCCCAGTGTCCGGGCCGGGTAAGTTTTCCCGTGTTGAGTCAAATTAAGCCGCAGGCTCCACTCCTGGTGGTGCCCTTCCGTCAATTCCTTTAAGTTTCAGCTTTGCAACCATACTTCCCCCGGAACCCAAATACTTTGGTTTCCCGGAAGCTGCCCGCCGAGTCATTTGAGTAACTCAGGCGGATCGCTGGTTGGCATCGTTTATGGTCAGAACTAGGGCGGTATCTGATCGCCTTCGAACCTCTGACTTTCGTTCTTGATCAATGAAAACATTCTTGGCAAATGCTTTCGCAGTAGTTCGTCTTGCGACGGTCCAAGAATTTCACCTCTAGCGCCGCAATACGAATGCCCCCGTCCGTCCCTCTTAATCATTACCTCGTATTCCAAAAACCAACAGAACAGAAACGAGGTCTTGTTCTATTATTCCATGCAAGTTTATTCAGGCGACTCGCCTGCGTTGAGCACTCTAATTTTTTCAAAGTAAAAGCACCGGCCATCTCGAGGCACACAATGAAGTGCACCAAGAAAGAACCGGCATGATGTTCAGTCCGAGCCGTCGCATCGGGTAGATGCACTACTCGTCTGGAACTGAGATCCAACTACGAGCTTTTTAACCGCAGCAGCTTTAGTATACGCTATTGGAGCTGGAATTACCGCGGCTGCTGGCACCAGACTTGCCCTCCAATTGATCCTCGTTAAAGGATTTAGAGTGTACTCATTTCAATTACGGGGCCTCAAAAGAGTCCCGTATTGTTATTTTTCGTCACTACCTCCCCGTGCCGGGAGTGGGTAATTTGCGCGCCTGCTGCCTTCCTTGGATGTGGTAGCCGTTTCTCAGGCTCCCTCTCCGGAATCGAACCCTGATTCTCCGTTACCCGTAACAACCATGGTAAGCAAGTAACCTACCATCGAAAGTTGATAAGGCAGACACTTGAAAGAAACGTCGCCGGCTCGTGGCCATGCGATCAGCACAAAGTTATCCAGAGTCACCACACAATACGGGCCGAAACCCGATCGATCTTGGTCTAATAAAAGCACCCGTTACCCAAAGGGCTCCAGGCTCACTGCATGTATTAGCTCTAGAATTGCCACAGTTATCCAAGTAGGAAGAAACGATCTAAGGAACCATAACTGATTTAATGAGCCATTCGCGGTTTCGCCTTATTTCGGCATGTACTTAGACATGCATGGCTTAATCTTTGAGACAAGCATATGATTACTGGCAGGATCAACCAGGTAATCGTTCGACTGCGCGTCCGTCCTCGCCCTCGGCGGGCCGGACGCAGTCTGTGTGCGGCGGAGGCCACCTTCAGGCGCCCCAACACGCTTATTTTGCACTCCGAGATGACGGCGTTCGAGCTCGCTACGGCACAACCTTCCCGAAAGACGAGTGGGAGCCGTGCGGCAAGAAGCACGTTCATGCTCGCTCTTTTTCGTTGCATCGACTCGGTCGCGCCGTGCGGGTTGCCCAAGCCCGCTGCACTGTCGGTGGACCGGCCGGAACTAGCAACGGAGCCGAGACTGCAAAGCCGCCAGACGACGGGTCACGCCCGCGTCTTCGGCGCTTTCGCATCTGAATCGCCCGAGGACGACACGGAACACACCTCGATATCGTGGTAAAACGGCACCGTCCGACAACCAGCCCCTAACGCATCAAGCGGATGAGGCTGCAGACGACTGCCGTGGATTCCCCTGGAGCAGACCCGAGGACACGCTTGACGAGGCCGAAGCCCGCCGCATATCAGACACCCGGTCGCTTTCGCGTACGCCGCTCACGAGAACCCCCACATAATAGCAGCGATAAGTACCCAGACCTCCTTGGGCCCTAATACGAGCGTACTCGAGAAAATTTCACCGCGGGTGTGCCCGAAACGTGTGGCATGTTGAGCGTGCCACAAGTCTACGTCGCTCTCAAACCCGCCGAGGTCGTAGAATTTGCGACCCTACTCACGAAATTCCCACCGAGGATACGGCCGCAAACGTACCGCACCTTGGGTAGGCCACGAGTTTGTGCAACACTACGCTGACGGCACAGCACCGAGGTCGTGCGCGCACGCACGGGAAAATTCCGCCGCGGTTTCTGCCGAAAACGTGAGGCACCACGACTCTCCGCAAGTTCGCGTCGACTGCGAAAGACCGAAGTCGTGAACGACGTGTCCGCTACTCGCCGCCGACACGCTGGACACCAAACGTACAACGACTCGACGGCGTCGTAGAGGCCCACGACGCGGTTTTCCTTAACGACGTCTCGGCGTGGCACCGACAGGTTAGAACGGCCGACCAACGTTCCCTGTCCGCCGTTCGGCTCAGTCGAAGGGCTCGGCGACTTCGGCAACGCTGCGAAGCCGCACGGTGACGCACGCCATGTCCCCATTTTTTTTTTTCTTTCTGCGTCTGCCGGGGTGCCCCTATAATAGCAGCGATAAGCACCCAGACCGCCGTGGGTCGCTCGCCCCGGCTGACGTGGTTTTTCGTACTCCTGCGGCGGTCGCCGTCAAGCACGTCCAAATACGCTACTTTCGTGGGCGCATTCACGCTCTTTCGCTTCGCCGGAGTGCCAGCACTCACTCTGCCAAAAACGGCGAACATCCGAGCGGCGGTTCCCACTTTTGCGTCGGCGTCGCAAACCCCGCCCCGGCAGACGAGGTTTGCCGTACTCGTGCGACGGTGGCCGGCGGGCACGTCGAAAGACGCCGATATCGTGCGCGAATTGGCGCACCTTGGCTTCACCGGAGTGCCGCCACTGACTCCTCCAAAAACGGCGAAGATCCGAGCGGCGCTTCCCACTTTCGCATCGGCGTCCCGAACTCCGCCCCGGCTGACGCGGTTTACCGTACTCGTGCGACGGTCGCCGGCGAGCACGTGGAAAGACGCCGATATCGTGCCCGAATCGGCTCCGTTCGGCTTCGCCGGAGTGCCAGCACTGGCTCGGCGAAAGACGACGAACATCCGAGCGACGGTTCTCACTATTGCGTACGCGTCGCAAACCCCGCCCCGGCAGACGCACTTTGCCGTACTCGTGCGACGGTCGCCGGCGAGCACGTAGAAAGACGCCGATATCGTGCCGGAATCGGCCCCGTTTGGCTTCGCCGGAGTGCCAGCACTCACTCGGCCACAAACGGCGAACATCCGAGCGGCGGTTCCCACTTAGCCGTCGGCGTCCCGAACTCCGCCCCGGCAGACGCGGTTGCCGAGCTCGTGCGACTAGCGACCGCGAAGCCGTCTCGCGACGCCGCTTTCGTGCGCGGCTCCCACTGCGACCTGGGTCACCCGAGGTCGACGAGCAAAAAAGAATGTCGAAAAAAATTTTTTTTTTTTTTTGCGTCTGCCGGGGTGCCCCTATAATAGCAGCGATAAGCACCCAGACCGCCATGGGTCGCTCGCCCCGGCTGACGTGGTTTTTCGTTTTCCTGCGGTGGTCGTCGTCAAGCACGTCCAAACACGCCACTTTCGTGGGCGCATTCGCGCTCTTTCGCTTCGCCGGAGTGCCAGCACTCACTCTGCCAAAAACGGCGAACATCCGAGCGGCGGTTCCCACTTTTGCGTCGGCGTCGCAAACCCCGCCCCGGCAGACGAGGTTTGCCGTACTCGTGCGACGGTGGCCGGCGGGCACGTCGAAAGACGCCGATATCGTGCGCGAATTGGCGCACCTTGGCTTCACCGGAGTGCCGCCACTGACTCCTCCAAAAACGGCGAAGATCCGAGCGGCGCTTCCCACTTTCGCATCGGCGTCCCGAACTCCGCCCCGGCTGACGCGGTTTACCGTACTCGTGCGACGGTCGCCGGCGAGCACGTGGAAAGACGCCGATATCGTGCCCGAATCGGCTCCGTTCGGCTTCGCCGGATTGCCAGCACTGGCTCGGCGAAAGACGACGAACATCCGAGCGACGGTTCTCACTATTGCGTACGCGTCGCAAACCCCGCCCCGGCAGACGCACTTTGCCGTACTCGTGCGACGGTCGCCGGCGAGCACGTAGAAAGACGCCGATATCGTGCCGGAATCGGCCCCGTTTGGCTTCGCCGGAGTGCCAGCACTCACTCGGCCACAAACGGCGAACATCCGAGCGGCGGTTCCCACTTAGCCGTCGGCGTCCCGAACTCCGCCCCGGCAGACGCGGTTGCCGAGCTCGTGCGACTAGCGACCGCGAAGCCGTCTCGCGACGCCGCTTTCGTGCGCGGCTCCCACTGCGACCTGGGTCACCCGAGGTCGACGAGCAAAAAAGAATGTCGAAAAAAATTTTTTTTTTTTTTTTTGCGTCTGCCGGGGTGCCCCTATAATAGCAGCGATAAGCACCCAGACCGCCATGGGTCGCTCGCCCCGGCTGACGTGGTTTTTCGTTTTCCTGCGGTGGTCGTCGTCAAGCACGTCCAAACACGCCACTTTCGTGGGCGCATTCGCGCTCTTTCGCTTCGCCGGAGTGCCAGCACTCACTCTGCCAAAAACGGCGAACATCCTAGTGGCGGTTCCCACTTTTGCGTCGGCGTCGCCAACCCCGCCCCGGCATACGCGGTTTGCCGTACTCGTGCGGCGGTGGCCGGCGGGCACGTCGAAAGACACCGATATCGTGCGCGAGTCGATGCTTCTTGGTCTCGCAGGAGGGCCGCCACTCACTCCTGCAAAAACGGCGAAGATCCGAGCGGCGCTTCCCACTTTTTCGTCGGCGTCGCAAACCTCGCCCCGGCAGACGCGCTTTGCCGTACTCGTGCGACGGTCGCCGGCGAGCACGTCGAAATACGCCGATATCGTGCCCGAATCGGCCCCGTTTCGCTTCGCCGGAGTGCCAGCACTCGCTCGGCCAAAGACGACGAACATCCGAGCGACGGTTCCCACTATTGCGTACGCGTCGCGAACCCCGCCCCGGCAGACGCGGTTTGCCGTACTCGTGCGGCGGTGGCCGGCGGGCACGTCGAAAGACGCCGATATCGTGCACGAATTGGCGCTCCTTGGCTTCACCGGAGTGCCAGCACTCACTCGGCCAAAAACGGCGAACATCCGAGCAGCGGTACCCACTTAGCCGTCGGCATCCCGAACTCCGCGCCGGCTGACGCGGTTGCCGAGCTCGTGCGACTAGCGACCGCGAACGCGTCTCGCGACGCCGCTTTCGTGCGCGGCTCCCATTGCGACCTGGGTTACCCGAGCTCGACCAGCAAAAAAGAAGGTCGAAAATTTTTTTTTTTTTTCTGCGTCTGCCGGGGTGCCCCTATAATAGCAGCGATAAGCACCCAGACCGCCGTGTGTCGCTCGCCCCGGCTGACGTGGTTTTTCGTACTCCTGCAGCGGTCGCCGTCACGCACGTCCAAATACGCCACTTTCGTGGGCGCATTCGCGCTCTTTCGCGTCGCCGGAGTGCCAGCACTCACTCTGCCAAAAACGGCCAACATCCGAGCGGCGGTTCCCACTTTTGCGTCGGCGTCGTAAACCCCGCCCCGGCAGACGCGGTTTGCCCTACTCGTGCGACGGTCGCCGGCGAGCGCGTCGAAAGACGCCGATATCGTGCGCTAATTGGCGCTCCTTGGCTTCTCCGGAGTGCCGCCACTCACTCCTCCAAAAACGGCGAAGATCCGAGCGGCGTTCTCCACTTTCGCATCGGCGTCCCGAACTCCGCCCGGGCTGACGCGGTTTACCGTACTCGTGCGACGGTCGCCGGCGGGCACGTCGAAAGACGCCGATATCGTGCCGTAATCGGCCCCGTTTGGCTTCGCCCGTGTGCCAGCACTCACTCGGCCAAAAACGGCGAACATCCGAGCAGCGTTTCCCACTTTCGCATCGGCGTCCCGAAGCCCGCCCCGGCAGACGCGGTTTGCCCTACTCGAGCGACGGTCGCCGGCGATCACGTCGAAAGGCGCCGAATTCGTGCACGAATCGATGCTTCTTGGTCTCGCAGGAGGGCCGCCACTCACTCCTGCAAAAACGGCGAAGATCCGAGTTGCGCTTCCCACTTTTTCGTCGGCGTCCCGAACTACGCCCCGGCTGACGCGGTTTACCGTACTCGTGCGACGGTCGCCGGCGGGCACTTCAAAATACGCCGATTTCGTGGGCGCATTCACGCTGTTTCGCTTCCCCGGAGTGCCAACACTCACTCTGCCGAAAGCGGCGATCATCCGAGCGGCGGTTCCCACTTTTGCGTCGGCTTCGCAAACGGCGCCCCGGCAGACGCGCTCGTGCGACGTACTCGTGCGACGGTCGCCGGCGAGCACGTCGAAAGACGCCGATATCGTGCTCGAATCGACCCCGTTTCGCTTCGCCGGAGTGCTGCCAGTCACGGCGCAGAAAACGGCGAACAAGTGTTTTTTTTTTTTTTTTTCCTAGAATTTGTGTTATAGAAGGCACATTTGATATCGGACGATAATTTTCAACTTTATCACGCGCACCGATTTTCGTGTAGAGGTTTGCAAGTTTATGGGAATTTCTCCACTTGGAATAATGCGATTTAGTAGTACTACGAGAACTTCATGGATGTACTCAAGGGTACGGGGCAAGTCAGTTACGTCAACACCTGCAGATTTTTTACACTTCAAACTGAAAATTGTTGGTTGTGAGTCCTCGTGTGATATTAAAGGCCGATTCGCTAACACATAGAACAAAGAAAGAAAGGAAGAAAAAACGCCCGCGCTCGCTCAAGAAACCTGGGTTCGCAACAAGTGGCAACAACAAGCAACCGAGCGAGTGCGCCAAAACCCGTGGCGGCCGAACAAACGCGAAGTCCCAACCGCGTCAGCCGGGGCGGCACGGGACAGGAAAAATCACTTCAGCCGGGGCGGCGGGGCACCGAATAAACCTCGTCACCTCGTCGCAGGATAAAAGAGGAAACAAAAAGTCTAAACAGCGTCTGCTGGAGCGAATGCGTAATAAAACAACAACAACAACAAAAAAAAAAACACCCGCGCTCAAGAAGTCTGCAATCACCACAAAAGGCGACTGTGACCGAGCAGCGTCAGCCGGGGCCGTGCGGAAACGGAAAAACCGCGACTACCGGGGCGTCGAGGCACCGAAAAATCCACTTCAGCCGCGGCGAAAAAAAAAAACAAAAAGAAAGACGGAGGGGGGGGGGGGGAACCACGTCTGCCGGGGCGAAGGAAAAAAAAAAAACGCGTCTGCCGGGGCGAGCCCGGGTGCGGCACCACCGGGAAAACTGTGGCAAACAGACATGGCGATCGAGTGAGTGGGCCGCCAGCCAGGCTCAGCCAAAAAGTGCAAAGTCCGAACTGCGTCAGCCGGGGCGGCAAAAACCACGTCAGCCGGGGCGGCGCAAAAAACCGCGTCTGCCGGGGCGGCACGAAACCGCGTCAGCCGGGGCGGCGCGAAAACTGCGTCAGCCGGGGCGAAAGAAAAAAAAAAAAAAACGCGTCTGCCGGGGCGAGCCCGGGTGCGGCACCACCGGGAAAACTGTGGCAAACAGACATGGCGATCGAGTGAGTGGGCCGCCAGCCAGGCACAGCCGAAAAGTGCAAAGTCCGAACCGTGTCAGCCGGGGCGGCAAAAAACCGCGTCAGCCGGGGCGGCGCAAAAAACCGCGTCTGCCGGGGCGGCACGAAACCGCGTCAGCCGGGGCGGCGCGAAAACTGCGTCAGCCGGGGCGAGCCCGGGTGCGGCACCACCGGGAAAACTGTGGCAAACAGACATGGCGATCGAGTGAGTGGGCCGCCAGCCAGGCTCAGCCAAAAAGTGCCAAGTCCGAACTGCGTCAGCCGGGGCGGCAAAAAACCGCGTCAGCCGGGGCGGCGCAAAAAACCGCGTCTGCCGGGGCGGCGCGAAAACCGCGTCTGCCGGGGCGGCGCGAAAACTGCGTCAGCCGGGGCGAAAGAAAAAAAAAACGCGTCTGCCGGGGCGAGCCCGGGTGCGGCACCACCGGGAAAACTGTGGCAAACAGACATGGCGATCGAGTGAGTGGGCCGCCAGCAAGGCTCAGCCAAAAAGTGCTAAGTCCGAACTGCGTCAGCTGGGGCGGCAAAAAACCGCGTCTGCCGGGGCGGCACGAAACCGCGTCAGCCGGGGCGGCGCGAAAACCGCGTCTGCCGGGGCGGCACGAAACCGCGTCAGCCGGGGCGGCGCGAAAACTGCGTCAGCCGGGGCGAGCCCGGGTGCGGCACCACCGGGAAAACTGTGGCAAACAGACATGGCGATCGAGTGAGTGGGCCGCCAGCCAGGCACAGCCGAAAAGTGCTAAGTCCGAACTGCGTCAGCCGGGGCGGCAAAAACCGCGTCAGCCGGGGCGGCGCGAAAACCGCGTCTGCCGGGGCGGCACGAAACCGCGTCAGCCGGGGCGGCGCGAAAACTGCGTCAGCCGGGGCGAGCCCGGGTGCGGCACCACCGGGAAAACTGTGGCTAACAGACATGGCGATCGAGTGAGTGGGCCACCAGCCAGGCTCAGCCAAAAAGTGCTAAGTCCGAACTGCGTCAGCCGGGGCGGCAAAAACCGCGTCAGCCGGGGCGGCGCAAAAAACCGCGTCTGCCGGGGCGGCACGAAACCGCGTCAGCCGGGGCGGCGCGAAAACTGCGTCAGCCGGGGCGAAAGAAAAAAAAAAAAACGCGTCTGCCGGGGCGAGCCCGGGTGCGGCACCACCGGGAAAACTGTGGCAAACAGACATGGCGATCGAGTGAGTGGGCCGCCAGCCAGGCACAGCCGAAAAGTGCCAAGTCCGAACTGCGTCAGCCGGGGCGGCAAAAAACCGCGTCAGCCGGGGCGGCGCAAAAAACCGCGTCTGCCGGGGCGGCACGAAACCGCGTCAGCCGGGGCGGCGCGAAAACTGCGTCAGCCGGGGCGAGCCCGGGTGCGGCACCACCGGGAAAACTGTGGCAAACAGACATGGCGATCGAGTGAGTGGGCCGCCAGCCAGGCTCAGCCAAAAAGTGCCAAGTCCGAACTGCGTCAGCCGGGGCGGCGCAAAAAACCGCGTCTGCCGGGGCGGCGCGAAAACCGCGTCTGCCGGGGCGGCGCGAAAACTGCGTCAGCCGGGGCGAAAGAAAAAAAAAACGCGTCTGCCGGGGCGAGCCCGGGTGCGGCACCACCGGGAAAACTGTGGCAAACAGACATGGCGATCGAGTGAGTGGGCCGCCAGCAAGGCTCAGCCAAAAAGTGCCAAGTCCGAACTGCGTCAGCCGGGGCGGCAAAAAACCGCGTCTGCCGGGGCGGCACGAAACCGCGTCAGCCGGGGCGGCGCGAAAACCGCGTCTGCCGGGGCGGCACGAAACCGCGTCAGCCGGGGCGAGCCCGGGTGCGGCACCACAGGGAAAACTGTGGCAAACAGACATGGCGATCGAGTGAGTGGGCCGCCAGCCAGGCACAGCCGAAAAGTGCTAAGTCCGAACTGCGTCAGCCGGGGCGGCAAAAACCGCGTCAGCCGGGGCGGCGCAAAAACCGCGTCTGCCGGGGCGAATGCAAAAAAAACAAAGAAAAAAGCCCGCGCTTAATCAAAAGAAAACAAAGAAAAAAGCTTGCGCTTAATCAAAAGAAAACAAACAAAAAAAGTTCGCGCTTAAGCCTGGCGGTGGAACCACCGGGGCAAACAGACCTGGCGATCGAGTGAGTGGGCCGCCAGCCGGGGTGAGCCAAAAAGTGCAAAGTCGGAACCGCGTCAGCCGGGGCGGCGCGAAAACCGCGTCAGCCGGGGCGGCGCAAAAACTGCGTCAGCCGGGGCGGCACGGAAAAACGAAAACCGCGTCAGCCGGGGCGGCACGGAAAAACGAAAACCACGTCAGCCGGGGCGACATCAAAATGAGGAAAAAAAAAAAAAACTGCCTTAGGACACCTGCGTACACTTTCATGCGTTTGGGCATATCTCTCTGTAACACGCGCGCCCCTCGTTACGCGCGGCACTCTGTTTTCTCCGACACCCATATTTCGGCGGCATGTGGCACGCGCGCCCGTCCCTACGCACGGCACACCGCAGTGCTTTCTCGATATTTTTCTTTTCCTCCAACACCGTCATCTATAGGCTTTTAGTGACCTGTTGCTCGTGGCAAAAGTTCGCTAGCTCTGACACCTCTTGCATGCGCACCGTTTTTGCGCACGGTGCTATGCCGCAAAGCACGGCAGTCGCATGCGTTTCTCTCAGGCACCTCTTTTTTGACACAACGCTGTGGTGCTTAGAAACACACCCGCCGCTTTTGCGCACAGAACTCCACCGTACAGCACGGTA
>NW_027465351.1:0-7500 GCF_043290135.1 Rhipicephalus microplus | reverse complement strand
TCCTCGTGTTTACCGTGCGTTAAAGTTGCGCGTCCGTGGCTCTCGCAGCTCTTGCGCGCCCGGTCGCAGAGAGGAGTACGCAACCTCGACCGCACTTTCCCTGCAGGCTTCCTTCCGACTCGAAGTCCTGCGGCGGTCTCAACGAGGTGCCACATCCTCAATGCAGTCGGTCGCCCCCGTTTCGGTTGGGCTCTGGCACGACGGTCGCCACCGTCTCGCCCTTGAGTGGCCGCTGTTGGCGCTCGCTGTGAGGTGTTCAGCGTGCTGTCCGTGTTGCCGACGCGGTCAAAACGAGTCGACGGCTCACGTTCCCTTGTGCGCCGAAGGCTCTCTTGATATGTGATCCGACCCTCAGACAGACGAAGCCAAGGGAAGACCCAAGGCCGCAATGTGCGTTCAAAGAATCAGTGCTCAGTGTGTCCTGCAATTCACACCAAGTCTCGCAGCTGGCTGCGTTCTTCATCGACCCGAGAACCGAGTGATCCACCGCTTAGAGTCGTGAAAAAGTGTTTGTTCAATTCCGTACAGTCAAAACCAAACGTTTCTGGCACTCGGCCAAACAGTGGCCAAGAAGGGCGCTTTTCAGCGCACGCTTGGACTCCAAAACTCTGCCGCGCCTTTTTCGGCTGCCGCAAATCGAGCAAACGGTGTGTTTCGGACGGCGTTTCGCTTCCGCTACTTGCGAGTGCTTTCGTGGTCCACCCCTCTATAAATACTCGGGAGGCGTCGAAGCCGGTTCTCCAAGCCGGACCCGTAGGTATCGTTGTGTGCTCGCTCTCATTGGCCCGCCTAACCAGAAAATGCCTGCGGTACACCCATTTGGATAAGAGTGCACGCAGATGCGGGCCTCGACGGCTACACATTTCCTCGGGCGGCCGCCTCCCGGCCTCCGTGGAGCGCGGGATGCACGGTCCCATCGACAAGCCTCTCCCGTTTTTACCGTGGCGTCGCGGTTCACCACGGCGGGCGGGTCGGTCTCCTCCGCATAAAAAGGGGGACCCCCGCTTTTTGTTCCACGAAATCGCACAAGCTTTTTTCGCATCCACGGTTTGCCACCGCACACCAAAATGCCGATCCGGCTGCCTACTTTAGCCAACAGGTGGAGCCAGGCGCGCCGTACTTGCGCGGCACTTCCCACGTCCACCGAAGTCGGTGCCAAGGACCACTTTCGGCGCCGGAGCCGCGTACGAGCCTACTCGAGGCGGAAGAACGAAGCCAGCAAGGGCCTGGCCGCAAGTGCGTTCAATTGTCGGGACGTCCAAGTCCCTCGTTCTTCCGTGCTTCCTCTTTCGGCAAGTCGTTGCGGCACCTTCCCAAAGCGCGCAGACCCGCTAATCGCGACGAGCGCGACGTGGCCGTGCCGCCTTTCCCTCGGCAGCAAGCAAAACGCCTGGCAACGTCGACGCTCCCCTAACCGCGATCTCGCACCGTGTTTCGTGTGGCGAATTCAAAAGCCGGCCGGCGCTGCTGCAACCATTACGGTCGGTACGCATACGCCGCGGAGGGCGGGACGGTCATCGGAGCGTGCGGTTCCTCCATCGAGTACTGCGCACCTCGGCCGTCGCATCGCCGTGCCATGACCGGCCGCGCGTCAACGCGAACCGGTGCCAGCGAGATCCCTCGCCTGCAAGAACCGACCGGCAGCCTCCGTCACCCGAGGACGCGGAGGCGCTTGCCGCGGACGGCGGGACGGTATGCACTGGTGCACAGCGGACCCGTCACATCGCCAGTTCCTTGACCGACCGCCGACGCTTGTGCCGTTCCTCTCGTACTTGGCAGTCGCCGCGCGATTGTCGGGTCTCGTTCTTGCACGCTCGAACGGTCGGGAGGGCACTCGGCTGGCGTTTCGGGAACGCGCAGCCTCGCCTTCTACCGACGTAACCACGACTCGCCGTTCGCGCTCCGCCGCTCCTGTTTACAGTACTAGGCGGTCCCGCAGCGGTCGGGTCGCGCATTTCGAGCGCTTCGAGCCACGGTGCAGTGGCGGGTCGAAAGCCGACCTATGAGTGCGTTGCGCCGTTTGTACCCGCGTCCGCCACCTGGCCGACCGTCCAAGGTCGCGGTGTTGGCGTCCGCTGGGCGCAACAATTTGTCACGGGGTGCCGCTCCACATTCAGGCAGCCCCGTGGGGAAAAGCCGACCCCGCGTCCAAACGGGGTCAGCGGCAGAAAGTGTCGGGCGCAGACGCAGCTGAGGCGCTCACCCTTCACAATCCGTTAATGATCCTTCCGCAGGTTCACCTACGGAAACCTTGTTACGACTTTTACTTCCTCTAAATGATCAAGTTTGGTCATCTTTCCAACAGACCGGCGCAACCGAAAGGCCGCGCCGGACATCGGTCCGAAGACCTCACTAAATCATTCAATCGGTAGTAGCGACGGGCGGTGTGTACAAAGGGCAGGGACGTAATCAACGCGAGCTTATGACTCGCGCTTACTGGGAATTCCTCGTTCAAGGGGAACAATTGCAAGCCCCTATCCCAATCACGAAAGAAGTTCCACGGGTTACCCAGTCTTTTCAGACAGGGATAAAGACACGCTGCTTCCTTCAGTGTAGCGCGCGTGCGGCCCCGGACATCTAAGGGCATCACAGACCTGTTATTGCTCTGTTTCGTGCGGCTAGGAGCCGCTTGTCCCTCTAAGAAGGTTGTAAGGTGCTGGGAACCCCGCACCTATTTAATAGGCTAGAGTCTCGTTCGTTATCGGAATTAACCAGACAAATCGCTCCACCAACTAAGAACGGCCATGCACCACCATCCACCGAATCAAGAAAGAGCTCTCAATCTGTCAATCCTCCCAGTGTCCGGGCCGGGTAAGTTTTCCCGTGTTGAGTCAAATTAAGCCGCAGGCTCCACTCCTGGTGGTGCCCTTCCGTCAATTCCTTTAAGTTTCAGCTTTGCAACCATACTTCCCCCGGAACCCAAATACTTTGGTTTCCCGGAAGCTGCCCGCCGAGTCATTTGAGTAACTCAGGCGGATCGCTGGTTGGCATCGTTTATGGTCAGAACTAGGGCGGTATCTGATCGCCTTCGAACCTCTGACTTTCGTTCTTGATCAATGAAAACATTCTTGGCAAATGCTTTCGCAGTAGTTCGTCTTGCGACGGTCCAAGAATTTCACCTCTAGCGCCGCAATACGAATGCCCCCGTCCGTCCCTCTTAATCATTACCTCGTATTCCAAAAACCAACAGAACAGAAACGAGGTCTTGTTCTATTATTCCATGCAAGTTTATTCAGGCGACTCGCCTGCGTTGAGCACTCTAATTTTTTCAAAGTAAAAGCACCGGCCATCTCGAGGCACACAATGAAGTGCACCAAGAAAGAACCGGCATGATGTTCAGTCCGAGCCGTCGCATCGGGTAGATGCACTACTCGTCTGGAACTGAGATCCAACTACGAGCTTTTTAACCGCAGCAGCTTTAGTATACGCTATTGGAGCTGGAATTACCGCGGCTGCTGGCACCAGACTTGCCCTCCAATTGATCCTCGTTAAAGGATTTAGAGTGTACTCATTTCAATTACGGGGCCTCAAAAGAGTCCCGTATTGTTATTTTTCGTCACTACCTCCCCGTGCCGGGAGTGGGTAATTTGCGCGCCTGCTGCCTTCCTTGGATGTGGTAGCCGTTTCTCAGGCTCCCTCTCCGGAATCGAACCCTGATTCTCCGTTACCCGTAACAACCATGGTAAGCAAGTAACCTACCATCGAAAGTTGATAAGGCAGACACTTGAAAGAAACGTCGCCGGCTCGTGGCCATGCGATCAGCACAAAGTTATCCAGAGTCACCACACAATACGGGCCGAAACCCGATCGATCTTGGTCTAATAAAAGCACCCGTTACCCAAAGGGCTCCAGGCTCACTGCATGTATTAGCTCTAGAATTGCCACAGTTATCCAAGTAGGAAGAAACGATCTAAGGAACCATAACTGATTTAATGAGCCATTCGCGGTTTCGCCTTATTTCGGCATGTACTTAGACATGCATGGCTTAATCTTTGAGACAAGCATATGATTACTGGCAGGATCAACCAGGTAATCGTTCGACTGCGCGTCCGTCCTCGCCCTCGGCGGGCCGGACGCAGTCTGTGTGCGGCGGAGGCCACCTTCAGGCGCCCCAACACGCTTATTTTGCACTCCGAGATGACGGCGTTCGAGCTCGCTACGGCACAACCTTCCCGAAAGACGAGTGGGAGCCGTGCGGCAAGAAGCACGTTCATGCTCGCTCTTTTTCGTTGCATCGACTCGGTCGCGCCGTGCGGGTTGCCCAAGCCCGCTGCACTGTCGGTGGACCGGCCGGAACTAGCAACGGAGCCGAGACTGCAAAGCCGCCAGACGACGGGTCACGCCCGCGTCTTCGGCGCTTTCGCATCTGAATCGCCCGAGGACGACACGGAACACACCTCGATATCGTGGTAAAACGGCACCGTCCGACAACCAGCCCCTAACGCATCAAGCGGATGAGGCTGCAGACGACTGCCGTGGATTCCCCTGGAGCAGACCCGAGGACACGCTTGACGAGGCCGAAGCCCGCCGCATATCAGACACCCGGTCGCTTTCGCGTACGCCGCTCACGAGAACCCCCACATAATAGCAGCGATAAGTACCCAGACCTCCTTGGGCCCTAATACGAGCGTACTCGAGAAAATTTCACCGCGGGTGTGCCCCGAAACGTGTGGCATGTTGAGCGTGCCACAAGTCTACGTCGCTCTCAAACCCGCCGAGGTCGTAGAATTTGCGACCCTACTCACGAAATTCCCACCGAGGATACGGCCGCAAACGTACCGCACCTTGGGTAGGCCACGAGTTTGTGCAACACTACGCTGACGGCACAGCACCGAGGTCGTGCGCGCACGCACGGGAAAATTCCGCCGCGGTTTCTGCCGAAAACGTGAGGCACCACGACTCTCCGCAAGTTCGCGTCGACTGCGAAAGACCGAAGTCGTGAACGACGTGTCCGCTACTCGCCGCCGACACGCTGGACACCAAACGTACAACGACTCGACGGCGTCGTAGAGGCCCACGACGCGGTTTTCCTTAACGACGTCTCGGCGTGGCACCGACAGGTTAGAACGGCCGACCAACGTTCCCTGTCCGCCGTTCGGCTCAGTCGAAGGGCTCGGCGACTTCGGCAACGCTGCGAAGCCGCACGGTGACGCACGCCATGTCCCCATTTTTTTTTTTCTTTCTGCGTCTGCCGGGGTGCCCCTATAATAGCAGCGATAAGCACCCAGACCGCCGTGGGTCGCTCGCCCCGGCTGACGTGGTTTTTCGTACTCCTGCGGCGGTCGCCGTCAAGCACGTCCAAATACGCTACTTTCGTGGGCGCATTCACGCTCTTTCGCTTCGCCGGAGTGCCAGCACTCACTCTGCCAAAAACGGCGAACATCCGAGCGGCGGTTCCCACTTTTGCGTCGGCGTCGCAAACCCCGCCCCGGCAGACGAGGTTTGCCGTACTCGTGCGACGGTGGCCGGCGGGCACGTCGAAAGACGCCGATATCGTGCGCGAATTGGCGCACCTTGGCTTCACCGGAGTGCCGCCACTGACTCCTCCAAAAACGGCGAAGATCCGAGCGGCGCTTCCCACTTTCGCATCGGCGTCCCGAACTCCGCCCCGGCTGACGCGGTTTACCGTACTCGTGCGACGGTCGCCGGCGAGCACGTGGAAAGACGCCGATATCGTGCCCGAATCGGCTCCGTTCGGCTTCGCCGGAGTGCCAGCACTGGCTCGGCGAAAGACGACGAACATCCGAGCGACGGTTCTCACTATTGCGTACGCGTCGCAAACCCCGCCCCGGCAGACGCACTTTGCCGTACTCGTGCGACGGTCGCCGGCGAGCACGTAGAAAGACGCCGATATCGTGCCGGAATCGGCCCCGTTTGGCTTCGCCGGAGTGCCAGCACTCACTCGGCCACAAACGGCGAACATCCGAGCGGCGGTTCCCACTTAGCCGTCGGCGTCCCGAACTCCGCCCCGGCAGACGCGGTTGCCGAGCTCGTGCGACTAGCGACCGCGAAGCCGTCTCGCGACGCCGCTTTCGTGCGCGGCTCCCACTGCGACCTGGGTCACCCGAGGTCGACGAGCAAAAAAGAATGTCGAAAAAAATTTTTTTTTTTTTTTGCGTCTGCCGGGGTGCCCCTATAATAGCAGCGATAAGCACCCAGACCGCCATGGGTCGCTCGCCCCGGCTGACGTGGTTTTTCGTTTTCCTGCGGTGGTCGTCGTCAAGCACGTCCAAACACGCCACTTTCGTGGGCGCATTCGCGCTCTTTCGCTTCGCCGGAGTGCCAGCACTCACTCTGCCAAAAACGGCGAACATCCGAGCGGCGGTTCCCACTTTTGCGTCGGCGTCGCAAACCCCGCCCCGGCAGACGAGGTTTGCCGTACTCGTGCGACGGTGGCCGGCGGGCACGTCGAAAGACGCCGATATCGTGCGCGAATTGGCGCACCTTGGCTTCACCGGAGTGCCGCCACTGACTCCTCCAAAAACGGCGAAGATCCGAGCGGCGCTTCCCACTTTCGCATCGGCGTCCCGAACTCCGCCCCGGCTGACGCGGTTTACCGTACTCGTGCGACGGTCGCCGGCGAGCACGTGGAAAGACGCCGATATCGTGCCCGAATCGGCTCCGTTCGGCTTCGCCGGATTGCCAGCACTGGCTCGGCGAAAGACGACGAACATCCGAGCGACGGTTCTCACTATTGCGTACGCGTCGCAAACCCCGCCCCGGCAGACGCACTTTGCCGTACTCGTGCGACGGTCGCCGGCGAGCACGTAGAAAGACGCCGATATCGTGCCGGAATCGGCCCCGTTTGGCTTCGCCGGAGTGCCAGCACTCACTCGGCCACAAACGGCGAACATCCGAGCGGCGGTTCCCACTTAGCCGTCGGCGTCCCGAACTCCGCCCCGGCAGACGCGGTTGCCGAGCTCGTGCGACTAGCGACCGCGAAGCCGTCTCGCGACGCCGCTTTCGTGCGCGGCTCCCACTGCGACCTGGGTCACCCGAGGTCGACGAGCAAAAAAGAATGTCGAAAAAAATTTTTTTTTTTTTTTTGCGTCTGCCGGGGTGCCCCTATAATAGCAGCGATAAGCACCCAGACCGCCATGGGTCGCTCGCCCCGGCTGACGTGGTTTTTCGTTTTCCTGCGGTGGTCGTCGTCAAGCACGTCCAAACACGCCACTTTCGTGGGCGCATTCGCGCTCTTTCGCTTCGCCGGAGTGCCAGCACTCACTCTGCCAAAAACGGCGAACATCCTAGTGGCGGTTCCCACTTTTGCGTCGGCGTCGCCAACCCCGCCCCGGCATACGCGGTTTGCCGTACTCGTGCGGCGGTGGCCGGCGGGCACGTCGAAAGACACCGATATCGTGCGCGAGTCGATGCTTCTTGGTCTCGCAGGAGGGCCGCCACTCACTCCTGCAAAAACGGCGAAGATCCGAGCGGCGCTTCCCACTTTTTCGTCGGCGTCGCAAACCTCGCCCCGGCAGACGCGCTTTGCCGTACTCGTGC
>NW_027465350.1:0-30390 GCF_043290135.1 Rhipicephalus microplus | reverse complement strand
ACACTTCTTTCCTTAATTCATTAACGAGGTCTCGTACTGGCAGACTTGGTGCCTTCAGGTTGTATACGAGGGGACAATTGGTCAGCTGCCCACTCGTAATAAGTTCACGTGCTATGTGACGCTACACAGACTCATAAAAGAGTGGGCCACACTCGCCGCCATGGCTACAGGTGGCGCTGACTGACACTCCCACGTTTAAATTCACATATAGTATACCCAATAAATTGGCTGGGAGGGTAGCCGCCGTGGTAGCTCAATGGGTAGAGCATTGAACGCGTTATTCGAAGGTCGCAAGTTCGGTTCCTGCCCACGGCAAGTTATGTTTTCACCCACATTTTTTTCTTCACATTTACCTTAAAATTGGGTCTAATAACCTCCCCTATACTTTTCATTGGCATCATTTTCTGTTAGATCTCATTAATATTGTGTCAAAACACAGAAAAACGAGCCCTTAAGTAGCCAATTCTTCCCCATATATATATATATATATATATATATATATATATATATATATATATATATATATATATATATATATATATATATATATATATATAGTTTCAGCTAAAATAAAATGCACCAATTAATGTAAAAGTAAAAAAATGTCTGGCTAGCGCAGAATTGCTTGATGAACTTTTTAAATACTGACTCTAGAGAAAATATTTCAATACAAGACTTGTAGCTCTTATCTAGAAATAACAAAACTCTCAAGTTACGGTCAGATAACAACGCTGGTTAATTTTTTCCATGGTTTGATTACAGCGGGCGAAATAAAAAAATCGGTTCCAAATCTGCATGTTACACCGCAAATGTAGTCGAAAGACCATAGTCCTGCGTCTGGAGAGAGTGAACAAAACGTTTATTTGATGTCCTGTGCAAGAAAATCTATGAAGGGTATTCTGGAGGCGCTGCGTTAGAGTGCCTCGAGCGTGTAGCGGAAGCGCACGAACGCATCGAGGCTCGTTAGACACAAGCGCCATCTGGCAGTTATCTTCGAAAACGAAGGCGTGCAGCCCGCGGAGAAAGATGCGCGCCAGTCTCGGAGGTGATAAGGTGTACAACGCAAAGCGACGGGCAGGTGCCACCTTCGTGACGTCGTAGAAAAGCGTTGGAAACAACCTTTTGAGCATCGCGTTGCACTGTCAGCGCAGCGCGCTAATATGCTACATTCCTTAGAGTTACTTGTGTGTGCCTCTTCTAGTATAAAGGCAAATTTTTATAAAAATTTTGCCGTCGAAGGTCCCCAAAAAAGACTATCGTCTTTAAAAAAAGTACAAAGCGATTGCCGCTTAACACGCGGCACTTTGAGTTCCCTCAAATGTAATTAGCGAAGGCTTCTCACGCACGAAGCTCGCTTGAACAGGCTATCGGAGACTACGATGGACATTAAGCGATGGTTGGATGGCATAATAAAAGGAAGGGGGGGGGGGGCGAAAGAAAGAAACGAAGACAATAGACTTCGACGAAAAAGCGGCTATCGCGATACGAGACCGGAGGCAGCATTCGGGGCAGCGCGGACTTTTTTTTCTTTTTGGGCGAACGATACACATGATGGTGGGGGAGAAGGTGACCCAAATAGCTCGTATGGTTCCCGGCGCACACGGAGACAGATACATCCAATCCGAACGAGCTGGCTCACGAGTTGTCGCGAGAATTAACGCCGCCGCGCAACCCGACCGCACCACTCGGTGATCATCCCTGGCGCCGCTGGCGTACCACACAAAGACCAACTTACAAGCTACACAGAATGCACGCGCAACACAACAGAGAAGCAAGGCGCGTCTTTCCCGCACCTCACCCTACGCTGGACAGGCAACAAGCGTCTGAATACCGACGGCTACTTTTACCCAAAGCCTGTGCACCTCCGCAGGAGCTACCCCCCCCCCCCCCCTTTTTTTTTACTCGGACAATAAATGCAAACTATGTGTGACGGAAAGGGTGTCTTATAAACGTATATTATGGAATGGCCCAACTTATCAACATGTTCTCCCGAGGCCCTCTGACAGCAGTGGCGGCTAGTGCTGCTCAGCTCGGAGTCGGAGGTCCAAGACCAAAAATAGGCTATCCAGCAGGCCAGGAACGCTCTACGGAGACATCTCCTGGTACCTCCCTGTGCGGTTTAGCCCAGACCACAAACACGCCGGATCAGGAAATAAAGTTTATTCACTCAATATTCACTCTTTCCTCTACGCTTTCTTTCTCATCTTTCATCCTCTCCCCTCTTCCCCCTAGTGCAGTGTAGCAAACAGATGCTACCATATTGGTTGACCTCCCTGCCTTTCTCTCAATTTATTCTCTCTCTCTCTTTTTGCCAACGGTTTCCGTTGAGCACGTGGACCTCCCGTTAAGGTACGTTTTTTCATTCTAATGCTTTTTGATTTAAAAAAAATCAAGTCGTTAGAACACCCCTCCTCCCGGGGGGGGGGAGGGGGAGTGAATATGCTGATTGTTATTATTCATCTTGAACACCCGTGCTGCCATCGTCATCATCAATCACCACCTCAATATCAGATTCTTCTCCTGGAAGAAAGCGAAAAGAAAACGTGGATTCTCGACTGATTGGAGTCGCGCAGCGTGTCCCTCAGATGGCACAAGTGCCGACTCCCAACTAACGAGTTACACACGACCTCACAGCCTGAAATGAGTTGTTCCTGCGTCACGCGGTCACTGCGGCGTCCAAACACTGCTTCAGGGTGGTCTTCGCCTTTGTGGCCTCTTGCAAGCCCTCGCGGCGGCAAAAGCGGCGCGCCTCGTTAACCGGGATTCTGGGAATACCCCGGGGCGGCAAGTGGCGCCTGCTGTGGAACACCTCGTTCGCGGCGCCTGTGGGTGGAAGAGGCAGTCCCGTCTTTTGGACAGAGCTGGGTTCCGCGGCTGTGGTGAGACAGCTGGAACTCGTGGCGCAGTTATGTGAGCGGACACTGGATGACCAACAATGCGGAACCGGAAAGGGGGACTGCAGGGAAAGTTTCCGTTCCGAAGAAAGCAGTGTCAATGCCCCCCCCCGCGCCACTCTCTGGTACGAAGAGAATGAGCATATATTTCTGTAAGGAATATTTTACTCCGCTGATTGTGAAAAACAAATGGTTAAATTTCGGTATCATCTTCTACAGATCATCCTGATAGTTTGTTAAAAGATCATCCAGATGATCTCTGACGCATAGTCAGCCAGCTTTCAATGGAAGGTAAACTACGGAGTTATTAGCTTTAATTTCATAAAACCTTGGGTTGGAGAGAATAAATTACGAGCCTAAGTCGACATAACGGTACAGTCACCCAATGGCGCAGCCAGGAGGTATGATGGTGAACATACATAAAAGTAATGAGACCTCCCCTCCCACAAAAATTAACAAAATATCTAGCTATATCATTCACAAGTGTCACTTATCTTGCTTATGAACACGGCACTTCTTTCGTTCCCCTGTGCAAAAGAATATGGCTGGTTTTGTTTGAAGTTTAAGTATTTTTTTTTGTGCTCATGTAAATACTGCGCGAACACAGGGCATTAAACGTTTATCACTCCTGCCTTAACTACTACGCTTGGCTGAGCACTTACGAGAGAATCTTTGATAATATTTGCCATGACATTCAAATTGTATAGAGAACGCCACACAAATATATATATATATATATATATATATATATATAAACTTCGAGAATAGTGCAGTATAGGAAACAAAACAATAAAATATTTATTTTGTGTGTGTGTGTGTGTGTGTGTGTGTGTGTGTGTGTGTGTGTGTGTGTGTGGCGAAATGTGGCGTTTTGTTTTTAAAAGAGACAAAGCAGAAAACGAAACTGGGCTAAATTTCACGGCAGCGTAAAACGCACATACGTATCGTTCACTTTTAGAACAATTGCAATCAACTTGGGGAAATTTCCTACCATAACCTTGGCTCAAAAGAGCAGTTCTAAATCAGAAGTGAGCAAAATCTTGCAACTGTTGAAATCAAGCTGAACCAGCTCCATTAAACGATAGCCGCGTCAACAACTGGGATCAAAACAACCAACATGGTCTCACCCAATCTGTTAAATCATGCTTTTGTTTCCCAATTAGTTTTCGTTGGCGAATAAATTCTTACTGAAGGACATGGTGTTAGGGCACACATCGGATAGAGAGGATACGAGGGCGACATCTGTCTGCGTGTGAGTGTTTCTTTCGAGGTCTAGTGCAAAAGTCCTTCTTTCGCTTCAACATGGTATTGTAGCGTAGTGTTCTGGTCGCTACTTGGTCGCCGCCGGAGAGATGACACGTACACACAGCAGATCCATAGAGTTGCTCCTAAACCGATTTATTTGGCTTTGTGTTCATTATAGACGTCGTACACACTTGTACGCGGCATAACTCTAATAACTCGGAGCAGCACCCGCTGCAACCTGCTTCCGTGGCGTCTCCGCTGCGACTCTCAAGACAAACAAAAAGGACCACTCAGAAGTACCCGTTCACCACACCCAATCGGGCGTGACGAATTCAAACCGGTACACCCAATAGCAGGCGGTCTCCACCGAGTTTGCACTCGATGACCGCCGTCCGCCTAAACACAAATGACCTAAACTAAAGTAAAAACCTACAACAAGCTACCGCGACATCCGTTAGGCTCCTACCGTATAGCTCACCCCGCATACCTTCCGGCGCCGCGGATACAAAGCCGTCTGCGGTCCCCTAAATGAGAAACAGACCCTCGCAGAAAGGAAGAGAACGCGCTCGTACAACAAAGCCGGTGAGCCACTCAAGGACACCACCGCAAACCCTGCTCCTAGGCAGACCCGCGACATTGAAACGAGCCAAAAGTTGAAAGAAAATAGCTACATCTATATCTACGCGACAGTATAATTGAAATGGAAGACTACGGAAATGAAGATATTGAGCACCGATCTGTTTCTTGAAGAAGTGCTAATTCGAAACGGCCCCACGTAAAAACAATTAAGCTAAGAAGAACAAGAGATGGAACATTATTTGAGAGTCTTCAATAGATGCCAGGTATAACAAAACGCTGGTGACAGTCCGGAATGGTGCTCCTGGTGCCTCTCCAAGTCCAGTCATCGCCATTATGCCCATGCAGCAAAAGACAGAACCTATACGGAGGAACAAGGATGGTGTTAACTTTGTCGCAAAATGTTGCCATACTGTTCATTCGCTGCAATTGAGACTTCTTTTAAAGCGAAATCCAAGTTGTACTCCTGAATTTTAACCGCAGTATAGATTTGACATATATTTCGGTGACAAAAGCACATGCACCGGCAAAAATTTTTGCGAGCAGGTCCGACCCATAGCAAAGTGGCTGACTGGGCTAGTTGGTTCAGCATACTTGAGGTTTAACAGCGCGAAAAAATACATGGTGGACAGGAAAAGGACGGGATAAGCGCCGACTTCCAAGTGAAATTTTATTGACAAGAAGGCTGTTAATATACCCGAGTGAAAAAAGAAAACAGTGAAATATATGACAGATTTAAAGATAATGAATATCATGGACAATTAATGTGCCTGATGCGCTGACCCTCGAACCTAAAAAAAAAACATCATATATATCTCTTTCTGACAGGGCAAGTGATGGATCGCCTACGCATGCGCTTCTTTCAAGCGCCATCTGCCTCATAGATTATACACTCGTGCTGTTCTTTAATCTTACCGGGAACTGTTGTCCTTTCGAACAGCGGAGTGCACCCACACGTGTTGCGCCAGGAAACCAGCTTTGCCATTAGAAACAATATTGGCGTGTTACGTGGGCCAGACGGGCAGATGCCTAGACGAACGCTTATGGGAAGGTGACCATGTGGCGATTTTTTTCACTGAGCGACACGCCATGAAATTTCGCTAAATGTATGTACAAATGTTGCACGCACAGGTATATATGTTAAAGATTTGGAGATGTTTATATAACTAGTTGTTTGCACTTGCGCAACGATTCCGACTGGAACATGCGTATTAGCAACACTAGAAGCTGATATGAAGCGCTGATGCTCGCAAGGATGCTGGCCCTGGATAAATGAACCCTACATAAATGAACTTCAGCGCATGGCAATCGACCACAATTGACGTTAACCCGACGTGGCGGCTGTATCAAAGGAGTACATACGCAATGTTTACAAAATTGGCTAAGCAGCACTTCAACCACTACGGATGTTTGACGAAGATTAGCGTATATTTGAAAACCAGTTCCGAGACCTGGCGTAGCTCTGTGGTAAAATGCTTCAATGCCACGCAGAACGCTTGGGTTCGATTCCAGCTAGGACCTTGACATTTATTCTTTGAATTCGTGGGGGCGTGCGATGCTACTGATGTCGGGTATTTCTTCACGCTCGCGCGTTAGAATTGCCCATGTGTGTTCTCGTCGTTCCTGGGTAAATACTAAGTGTCAATCACCTGTTGCACATACTCGCATACCAGCGGCACATCCCTGCCTGTGGGTATGTGCCGCTGTTTGGCGGGAAGTGTTTGACGGCGTACGTGACGGGATTGTGGCACTATTCATGTCTTGACCAGCGCGTCATATTCATCAAACCATCTTACCTTTCCGTGCTAATTTTGGTTCACGCCAAGTTAAGGGGAGACCAGGAGAGCCCCCAAACGTAAGAGGCTAGGTAAGTAGATAGATACGCTCAAAAACGCCGAAGTTCGCTAAGAAATGTCTCGCATTTAAAAGGTGAGTGATAGGGCATTGAGTAAGGAGGCTTAATTATTCAATGAAATCACAAGCAATTGATGGTAACAAAACAGAAAAACACAACTCAGCAGAATGATCAGGTAAACACAAGAAATATAATTCTGATGGAAAAGAAAGTATACGCCCTGAAAACGTGGCACGCCCCGAAATGAACGACACAGTAACTTGAAAGCACAGGCATAACTGTGGGGGCGTGTGCAAAAAAAAAAAAGTGCTACTTCCGCCTCTCCCCAGCTTACTGGTTGGAACCTCCACGCTTTCATTAGTGATCACTCTCGGCTACGCATTGGAAAACCAACAACTGAGGCGAAGTTTCCCTTCAGCACATCAATCACGTAATTATATTTCCTTCAGCAGTTGTGTGTAGAATTGTGCACATCAAACTTGAAAAGCACGTCATGCACCACGTGTTTAACAAAATGGCCCGAAATGCAGTATGCGAATTCGGGCAGGCTTTCTAAGCGGACAATTAGCGGCTATTTAAATTCATTGTACTACGTACTGCTGCACATGCAGGATCACTTTGCTGGAGACTCTATACCTTGTTCAACAATCGTTCGACGTGCCGCGTTATAGGACCAACATCAAGTGTGTTTTTTTTTTCCTTTACTCGAAACGAATACAACCAGAAAACTTACTTTGCATGCATTTGGGGCCTAATAATTGACTATTTTTATTCAAAGACCGTTGCCGACTGATTGCAAAAAAAAAAAAAACACAAGGCCTGCGCGGAAGGCGCAGCACAGTCAAAGTGAAAGCTAGAAGAGCGGCCTTTCAGAGCCTTTTCTAAACACTCATATATTTATTTATTTATTCAGAATACCCCTAAGGGCCCTCTCACAGGAGGGTATTACATAGGGGGGGGGGGGGGGGGAGCTATAACACATACAGGTACATGAAATGATTAATAGAACCAGAAAACACGCAAACTAAACACCATACAGCTACTAAATACATTAGAATAAATATAAGGTCAATATTCTTACCGCATAATCTTAAATAATCAGAAGAAATAATATGAGTCAAACAATAATAAAACTAAAAAATATTTTAAAATTGAACTACATAAAGAAGGAAATAGAGTCACAAGAGTACAATAAAACGCAATCTAGCTTACTACAAACACACGCGCCATTAAGCATAAAGGAATGGCAACATCACCAAAAACACGTGTGAATAACTGAATTAGGCAAACACAGCAATAAATAACACGAACCATGAACATACGCAGTTTCTACAAAAAACACGGTTTGCAGAAAAAAAAAAAAAGAGGGGGGAATGCCGCAAAAGGTTCACACGCTTTCACTCATGTTTAGTAGGTTCTGAAATTCAGTGATATCGGTGACGGTTGCAATGTTTGAAGGTGAGTCATTCCACTCGGTTATTGTGCGCGGTATGAAGGATCTAGCATAATGAAAAGTGCGACAAGGGAAGCGTTTGATTTTAAAGGGATGATCGCGGCGCGGAAAGATGGCAGGGGGTGGCCTAAAGAAATCCTCGTGAAGTGATGTGTGACGGTAGAGCTTATGAAGTAGTGATAAGCGAGCAATTTTACGGCGACGTGATAAGAGTTCCAGTTCGGCATGAAGTTTCAATGAAGTGACGCTGGTGTGACGTGAATAATCAGAAAAAATAAAACGTACAGCACGGTTCTGCAGGGCTTCGATGTTTTCAATAATGTAGTCTTGATCGGGATCCCAAATGGCTGAGGCATATTCTATTTTAGGACGAATTAGGGTGATATAAGCCAGTTTACGCAAGTGCGAGGAGGTGTGTTTCAAATTACGTTTAAGGAACCCGAGTGAGCGATTTGCTGAAGCAAGGGTGACGTTAATGTGGTGATGCCATGACAGGTCAGACTGAATGTTAACCCCAAGGTATTTATAAGAAGTCGTAAGCTCCACTGAAGTATTATTTAGTAAGTATAAGACGTTGGAATACGGGACGCTTTTTTAGTAAAACACATTAGCTTAGTCTTTGAAGGATTTAGTGTCATTTGCCATGCTGTGCACCACGAAGTTAAAGAGACAAGATCAGATTGTAGAGATTGTCGATCAGTTTCAGATGAAATGGTACGGTAAATGACACAATCGTCAGCGAAAAGCCTAACTTCAGAATTGACTGAGGAGGGTAAGTCGTTAATATAAATAAGGAAAAGCAAGGGACCAATCACACTTCCTTGGGGAACTCCAGATGAGACTTCAACAAAAGGAGAGTTAAAGTTATTGACAGACGTGAATTGTTTTCTACTGGAAAGAAAGGCTTGTAGCCAGGCGAGAACAAGTGGGTGAATATTAAGCTGCCTAAGTTTTAGTAAGAGCCGATGGTGAGGGACACGATCAAATGCTTTTGAAAAATCAAGGAATATAGTGTCAGTTTGAATGCCGGCGTCCAATGATGAGTGCAAGTCATGGGTAAATCCCGCGAGTTGAGTTTCGCATGAATAGCCCTTGCGAAAACCATGCTGGTATTTAAAGATGATATTGTGTCCCGGTAAATAGGAGATTACCTGGGAGTGTATAATGTGTTCCAAAAGTTTACATATGGTACTAGTTAAAGATATGGGTCTGTAATTAAGCGGGGATGAGCGATCACCAGATTTAAATAGCGGCACTACTTTTGCTATTCGCCAGTCGTGAGGAATGGTGCCTGATGATAACGATAGAGAAAAGATTGCTGCCAAAAAGCGATAGATACATGAGGAAATATTTTTCAGTATTTTGTTATTGAAGCCATTATGATCGGATGCAGACGAAGTTTTCAACTTTTCGAGTAAAGATATGATACCAGCTTCGTCAATTATTATTTCCGACATATTAATACCGGCAACTACATCTATGTTAGGGCATGAAGTAGTATCCTCAAGAGTAAAGACTGATAAGAATGTATCATTTAATAACTGAGCGCATTCGGATTCCGGAACAGGGCTTCCATCAGTATTAACGAGATGTACACCAGGTTGGTTACTAGGATTTATCGTGCGCCAAAAGCGCCTAGGGTTATTTTTTAGCATTGATGACAAATCATGGCTGAAGAAACGACGACGAGTAGTTTTTAAAAGGCGTTGGTATAACTTGTCACATGTTTTATAACGACACCATGAATCTGATAATCTGTTTTTTTCCGCTACTCTGAACAGTCGCTTTTTTTATTATTAAGTCGACGCAGTTGATTATTGAACCACGGAGCGACGTTGCTTGTTTTTATGGTAATGACTGGTATATATTGATCAATTAAGTTTGAAAGAGCATTTTTAAAAAGGTTCCAGTTATCTTCCATTGAACGCGACAAATGGGTATCTAAAAACTCTCCAGTGAAACTGGACAATTTGGCACTAATTTCATCAAAGTTGGCACGGTTGTAACACCTTATATGCTTGTTGGTAACTCTTCTTTCGTTGAGTGAACATATTAAGTTTCCTGTGATTATGTCATGATCAGAAAGACCATCAAGATGGCCTATATCAGTGAAAAGATCGGAATGAGAAGTTAAGAGTAAATCAAGAATGTTTGCGCATGTGGACGAGCAATGTGTCGGTTTTTCGATAAGCTGGCACAACGAAAAGTCGAGACAAGAATTTAGAAATTCCTGTGCCTGGGTGTCGGTGGATGAAACAGATAGCGTAGACCGTTCAATATTTGGATAGTTGAAGTTACCATATATATGGTAACTGCCAACGTTACTAAGTAACGTTGGTAACTGCTGCAAGCACACTTGCTTGATGCCTACGACATCATTAATAATAATAAAAATTTAGGGTAGCCGACCGGCTTTCGCTATGCTATTTTTCGTCATTCTTCTGAGAAGCGTTGTATCCGCTAAAGTATTGCGAGGAATTTTGCGCCAATTGTTAATGTAGTGGCTGACGACGATGAGTACTTACGCCAGAAGTGGGTATGCGCCACAGTTCAATAGCTGAACAGAAAAAGCTTTCGTAATAGCTTGCAGCATCGGACGACCCACTCGTTACGCTATTCGCATTGTGCGAGGACTGCTTGTTTTTTCGCTGTTTTAAAACGCTTTATAAGTCGTATTAACGCGATTACTTTCCCGTAATCAAGCCTCCCTAAGTTAGGTTTGCCAACAAGTCCTAAGCATCGGCGTGGCTCAGTGGTAGCATATTGGGCTGACACCCAGCAGACCCGGGTTTCGAGCGCCCCTGTGTCATTGGTGCTAAGTTTTTTTTTTTTTTTTTTGCGATGTGGTTACGGACACCGGCGGTGGTGGCGTACAACTACGGCGCTGCGCGAGACCTGAATTTTAATCTCATAACAGCTTTCGCTGTAAAAATTAGGGGACCCTAAAGCTTCCTGTTTAGGAGTTGAATGCCATAGCGACACTCTGTCCCTAGTGCGTACTTCAAACACTTGGTGCCTGAAACCTTTTCAAGTTTGCTATTCTCTCACACGTACGCTAATTAACATGTATTACTAAAACTCACACAAAACAACGCATTCTTTCATTCTTCTTCCTTGGAATGTAATACTGAGTGCGTTGGAATCGTGCCATGGAAATTTGATGCATTTGTAGACAGTGCTTCATATTTGAGGGGGTTGCAATGAAATTTGTCCAAGCTGGAGAGATCCCTCAGACGCTCAGTTTTCGCCTACCTGCAATGGGCCGTCCAGCAGGCAGAGGCCGCCAGGTGTTCCCTGTCGGTCCCTATCAAGGAGGTTATACTAAATCTTAATATAACCTCCTTGGTCCCTATACGCAGGAGACCTCCGCTATAGGGACATTTATGTCTTGCAGGACGCGCTAAGCGCGTCCTGCAGAACATAAATACAGTTTTCACAGTCCATTCCAGAAGTCCAGATTGTCATTCGTGGCTCACGACCGCACACTGTATACAATGCGTGGTCGTGGCCTGCACCACGAGAGCCTATATAGGCACTCGTGGTGCAGGCCACTAATGAAACGCTTTCGCACCTTGCACTCCAGCATTGCAGAAAAGGCTATCTCTAACGTGAACGCACTCTTCGAAACTTTTATTCTGCTCTGCCTGCAGCCCGAAATTTACATAATTGATCACACAATTAGGGGAGGAAACCGGCACTCATTATAAACTGATCAACCTTTTTTTGTTTTAGGCAATTCACTCTATTCAGAAAGGAATAATTTTTGAGCTGCTTTGAGTCAATGAATGTGCAGAAGTGTTTTAGCTGGGCGGAGTGGAGGGTGCTGAAGCAGGTTACCAAATAATTGTCCGATTAACGTGCTTCGCCTTGCTTACGTGGTAGCTTGCAGTGATTGTGGCGGCTTGCAACACGGTGACGAACAGGGCTGTGGGCTCGAGCACATTGGAATGACATCTTTTAAGCTTTTCCCTTAACTGGATTCTACTGGACCAGAGAGAAGTTGTATGTCCATGGTTTAGGTGAAGAAGTTGGCAGTCGGAACTGGCTGAATAACTTTATGTGGTCCTGAGGAGTCGATGGCCCCCTAAGGAGCCTCAGCTGCTGGCCGCGAGCACGACGGGACCTGGAGTTTACATAAACTCGATGGTCAGGTCATGAGCCCTGCGGAAGGCCCGAAGTTGGTCGTCCTCGTGGGGATTCGTCGGGATAGTTGGTTTTGATTCATCTTGTACTGCTTTTTACATCGCAAAATACAACGCGAGCGTCAAAGGCCCCGCCGCGGTGGGCTAGTGGCTAAGGTACTCGGCTGCTGACCCGCAGGTCGCGGGATCGAATCCGGTTGCGTCGGCTGCATTTTCGATGGAGGCGAAAATGCTGTAGGCCCGTGTGCTCAGCTTTGGGTGCACGTTAAATAACCCCAGGTGGTCGAAATTTCCGGAGCCCTCCACAACGGCGTCTCATAATCATATGGGTGGTCTTGGGACGTTTAACCCCACATATCAATCAATCGAACATCAAAGAAGTTGTGCACACGCACATCGCTGTCTGATGGTCTCTTTCTCTCAAAAAGGGTGAGGTCACAGAGTTGTATACATACACAAGCACCTCAAAACTGCTGCACTACATATTAAAATACTTATTATACTTATATAAATACATCTATTCAACTGCTATAAGTAACCACTGCTAATGTCATCGGTGGCCAGCCTTCTTGAAATACGTGCAGAATGAGACACTTTTCGATTATTCAAAAAAATATTTGTGTATTCTTCATAATAGTATTCCGCTGTTTAGTGTGCACTTATTGTTTTAACCCCTCAAGATTGCAGATTTATGACGTCTCATAACGAGCAGGGCACTTCATGACACATCAAAACCTTCTGGCGAATGGCGAAGTATCGATGCCCAAAACTATGCCGTGAAGGAAATGGTGCATTCTCACAATTTTAAATGTAGTCGTGTGTCGTCAGTACGCGATTGATCATTTTCACCTCACTTGGCACTTGTTGCATCGCAATGCTGGCAGTTGACCTAGCAACTTTCGACCAGTCATAAACAGATGGCAGCGAGTGCGGTATAGAACAATGGGAAGTAGTTTAACGTTATCACCCACAATTCTTCAAAAAATGTTCGCTCTTACGCTGTTTACATATAGGCGTATCTACTTGGAGTGCCCAGAGGGCGCTCCAAGCAATGTGTGAAGTACAAATACTTCGAGTAAACTAGTGTACAACGACTCTAATACCACCAGTTCTTGCTTTTTTCCTTTATAATAGAGAATTTGTGTTTGACATGTTAACAATAATAGTTATATAGTAATTATCCCGATAATAACAATGCGTTATTGTTATGACTCATTTATACTCCATAATGTGGACGGGGGGTTGGCCGCCGTGGTTGCTCAGTTGGTAGAGCGATCGGACAACGTTATTCAAAGGCCGTACGTTCGGTCCCTGCCCACGGCAAGTTATCTTGTCGCCTAATTTTTTTACTTCACATTGGCATTACATTCACTACTGATAACATTCCCTATACTTTTCTTGGCATTATTTGTCTGTTACTTCTTATCAGTATTATGCCTAACAAAGAAAAACGAACCCGTTAAATTTCCCATTCTTTACTTCATGCGTTACAAAGGCGGTTCCGACTAATGCAGACAAGAAAAATGTAAATGCACATAAACCGATATATCTGCAAGACTGCATAGCACTATATGGTTATGGAAAAATAAAGATGTAATCATTCCTACCTACATTAAAAATGCCATTATTATTGAGAAGTTTTCAAGCATTAACAAAATTTCACTCAATGATAGAAGCCTATACCATCTATTGGGAGGGCCGCCAACGACATATTTATAGATAAAGTTGAGTGCTTATGCGTAAAACTGTTGCCGTAACACCATGACGTTCATAACACGCGTACATAAGGTACGCGTGTTGAGTGCAATCTACGTAAAACTAACTGTACTTGTTTTATGCTATACTGAAACACAACAAAGAAAATTCTGTCTCGGTATATGAAAAACCCTATCGAATTGAGTGCGAAAACTCAATACGTTTATACGCGTACAGTCGAACCCACCTATAGCAATACTCAAGTACCACAAAAATGGGATTGTTATAACCAGTGATTGCTCTAAACGGGTTGCACTAAAACAATCAGAATAGTGGTACGGCAAGCTCTTGTGAGAAAACCATGATATTGGATGGGATTTGCCGACAGACATCCGTGATAAGAATGACAAAGCTACCAATTTTTCGAACGTGCTTCAAAATTCGGCCGCTTTTACGGGACCACCACAAGCCCCATAGAGCCAATGTATGACAACGTTTGAAGTATAGGGACACTAAAATTTGCTTCAAGTTTGAACTTTTTACTCACATCGTTTGTCCGAAAGTGCGTTAACAGAAGACCTGCGCCGTTTCCACGACTTAATGGATCTCAGCAGTCAGCTTTGCTGTAGCGCCACAACATTATGCCGCGAAGCTTATCACGAGTTCGAAGGGGCGCTCATGGACGTTGGAGTTGTGGGCGCGGGTTTAGCAGCTTAAATTTCTCATTCTAAAGAGAATATGGCATGCAAACATGGACAGACGAAGTAAGCCTGGACACCACAAACACCTAATTATAACCGAAGAAGCGCACAACGGTGAAAGAAATTCACTAAAACTTATCTGCGTGTGCCCATGCATGCAATGTGTGAACCTGGCATGCGCGAATGATAACTGTTTTAAGGCACTTGATTTCTTCTTTATTCAAGTTAATTGACTGAGCTACCGCTATTATCGACATGTCATGCCTCAATCATCAGACGCGTTTATTCATTCCTATGTCGGCACAAAATTGACCATTCAGGAACATTGGCGTGCGCTTACACTCTATAGACGACATAAGAAAGATTAGAAGGCGAGCCTCCAGTTTACGATCTCTTATGTTCCAGTAATCTTTTGTTAATGCAGCGGCCCGTCTGTCCCACACGTTGAAACACTCGAAACCGATTGACATGTGGGGTTTAACGTCCCGAAACCACCATATGATTATGAGAGACGCCGTAGTGGAGGGCTCCGGAAATTTCGACCGCCTGGGGTTCTTTAATGTGCACCCACATCTAAGCGCACGAAACACTCGAAACTGAACGGCACCATTTATAACACACTTGTGCGGCAATCAGTGGACAGTGTTTCGCGCCGACAAATTGAAGACATGCAGATGGCTAGCGCAGATGTTTTAAACGCGTTCGCGTTGCCAAATATGCGCGACAAGCGCAGGCGATAACGTTTACAGCCAGCGTGACGTGTGTACAGGGCGTTCGAAGTGTAAAAGGCGTAATTGATTGCTGTACGCATTCTACCTGCGGTGAAACAGGGAGCGTTGCCAGAAAATTTGGTGGAGGGAGGAGGAGCGGTATAAGCATATTTCATATATGGTCGTACTCGCGTCTATATGTGTGCGTCTATATATGTACACATACAAAATTGAAAAGAATTCAGAAAGAGTCGAGCACCCCCCCCCCCCCCGCCACTCCAATGGTTAAGACATTTAACCGTGAATGAGCAATTGTTAAAGGAACGATGGAGTTGAGTCACATTGCAACTATTGTTATAGTTCCTTAAAGAAACAGAAAGTCCACGCGAGAATTTGTTTGTGCCCCTATGCCTGCTGATCGCTCAGTTTTTTTGTGTGTGTCTGTATGGGCATTTGGTAGAGTTAGAAAATAAGTTTTCCGGCAAAAATAGTAAATTTCTTTCATAACAAACTATCATGTGCGGCAGATCTTCTTCAATCTAAAAATCGTGACAATTGATAATAAATCAAGATGCAATAATAATTGTAACTAAAATATTTCATGCTACAATTGAACTGTAACCGATGATCACGTAAGGCATGTACATTTTGAATGAAACCTTAGATGCAAGATTAGTGCCACCAAGTTTTCGTGCAAAAAAAATGCACTCATGTTAGCAAACGCGGTTTTGTGAACTGAAGTTTCGTGACAATAGAAAGCGCATGATGTTTTGTAGCACACTTTTGGAATGAATATCTTGTAACTGGTGCCACCCTAAAGTTTTGTTCAAAAACGACACCGTCCAGTGAACTCAGTGACTACAGTTCAGTTGCAATGTGTGCCGTAAAACAGCAGAATAAAAAAAATCGTCATTCAGTTTTAGTTCGTCAATAACAAAATCGCGTGATACAAGGTGTTGCTGACATCTCAAAAATTGGACAGGGTACTTTGGAAGAAAGAGAGGTTCATCGAAAATCGCTTTTTAAGCTATATAAGTCTTCTGATGCGCATTAAAACTGGCCTCGCCATGACTGGTAGTTTTCTGAAACGGTACGAGAATGTAAACGCCCTCTTTCGCGACGGCGATGAGGGTGCCACCTCTTGCGAGGCCAGAGGGCGCGCCGCGTGCACGACGACCGATGCAACGGGGTCACGCAGCGGCCCGACCAGCAACGTGCGGGCCGCGACATCTGGAGGTTCGTCGGGCCGCAGATGGCCTTTTGTTCCAGAACGTGCTCGTGCCGAGCGTGAGCGGTGTGGGCTGCGATCAGGGCCGAGCCAGCGATAGAGACGCGCTTCTGTGAACAATAGCAGTTCGCCGACGTTTGCGGAGGACAGAAAGCTCCTTTACTTCCGACTACATAATCAGGCTATCGCTGGTGCTGTGCACGTGCTCGTTCTGGGCCTTTGGCGCATGTATGACTAGAGCAACAAAACGAAGCGCATGGTAGTTCTCTCTCTATAATCTTATAAACTTTCGCAGAAACATGACTTCGGACAAGGCCCGGTTAAGTCTGCAGGTTTGTCTGTCCACCGTGTTCGTCGGCTGACTGTTCTTACAAGATCCTATCAGCTCCACCCTAAGGTCACGGCGCGTTGTGTAGTGATACGCGTCGGGATTATAAACTCATGTTTAATCGGACTATAACATAACGCGACTAAAGAGCTTGTAACAGCTTGATAAATTCAACGGGTCGGTAGTGTCTGTGGGAGAGAAAGACTTCTTGCGTTTCTAACCCCCGTATTCACAAACGCTCCTCGACTTTCACCCTTCACTTGACAAAGTTGAGCACTGCGCCGCTGCTCTGTTGAAAATGACGCTGCGCTGTTCGAGAATAGCACCACATTATCGGGTGATATGCAGTGACTTGCCTGGCCTAGCGAGTGCGCTTCCATCGGCTTTCTCAAGTGAAGGTGAAGCGTTGAGTGAAGGGACGTTCTAGAATATGTGGGGTTAGTCAACTGTAAACCTTCGGAGAGATACAAGCGTTGAGTTGTACAGACCGTTGCACTTGAGCCCTTTCACTATTTTCGGCGTAATGACAAAGAAGTTTTGTGCTTCGCCCACGCAACAGTGTCCCGCGCACATATATATTGCAGTTGCACTTGCGCCTCAAAGTGATGTACCGTGGGCGAAGTTTATTACACGCAAGAGCCCAGATTACAAGATTCGCCTTCAATAGGCCCCACTATATATCTACCACAATAAACATATAACATTAACGTTAGCATGCCAGCAGAATATCAACAATGGTGGAGTTTACATAGCGCTGATAGCTTACCAGTATACACCCAAGGCTACTCATCTAACTGCAATCCACCTCCGTACAACTGGTCTATATATTACTCCAAACCAGGACTTTTAATTTCCTTCATTTGCGTAGGACTAATGGTATGCATCGGTCTGCAGAAAACTTCAGAAAACTAATGCATGGTGCTTGAACAGCACGAAAGACGGGTCAAGAAGGAGAAGGCACATACGACGCTGAATATGCCTAACAAGCATGTGCATATGTTTGTTATCTGGCTTTAAAAGCAAAACCTTTCTTCCGATAAACTCAGTTGGAAAAAACAGTGTTGCATGTGTCATTTCATTTAGTCCCGTCTTTGGCGCAGTTGTTCAGGTACCGTGCGTTTCAACCAACTCGCCCGGTCTGCCATCCTACGCTAGAAAACTAAATTTAATTCGCCTTGTGCTTCATCAACTTCAGTTACTTACAATTCATGGTAGCATTTGGCTTCGCGTCTAACCACTTAGCGAAGCTTGAACTGCAGCGTGAAACGACAAAAAAAAAAAAAATGCAGCACCTCAAAATCTAGTTAAAGGGGGGGGGGGGGTCCTGTAGAATCTAGTTACAATTAAATCCATTATCTCTCTTTTAGCGATGTCTCGACGGCTCCGTGTCCTGCCGAAGAAGTGAAACACCGCTGACGGCGCGAAGATCGCACAACACCTCTAACAACGCCTCGCTTATCTCGCGTCACCCCGTTCCGCAAAAAGAGATCTCTGCCGGGCGGGCAAGGTGCGCGCAAGCCTGGGAGCAAGGACGCGCTTATCGGGGCCCTCGTTATTTTGTCCGGACACCTGGACGGCCAGTGCCGCGGGCGGAGCAGTGCACCGGCTCTGTCGCCATGGCCTCCCCCGACGTGCAGCAGTCGGCGCTGTTGGCGCACAAGCTCAAGTGCCGCGCGGCCGCCACGGGAACCCTGTTGGTGAGCCACCCTCGAATGATGTGCCGGCGCCACGTGGTCTCTCCGCTGTTTCAGAAAGAGCTTGCATGCAAGGTCACACACTGGTCGCGTCAACAGCTGAGCCGCATAGCGCATTGTATCTTATTGAAATTTCCAGCCTGAACTCTGCCGCTGCGATGCTCTTCCTGTACTCAACAGAATATGTTACGCTTGTCTAAAGTCAACCATTATTATGCCGTGAAGCAGTTTCGTTACGTATGTGAACGAAAAAGTCAAGCTACTCCCTGAATTATAGATGAAAAGAGTGCGCGTACGTTTACATCTTCATATCCGTGCATGTACATATGCGCGTTCACTTCTTCCGTTTGTCCTGATACAAGCATGTTTCGATTAGCCTAAACACGCAACTGTATACGTGATAGTTTATTGCGTTCACTGTTCATGTTCGATCTACCAAGCCGTCAGGGGGCAACTGAAGGAAGGAAGGAATGTGGGTGGACAAATATATCTTGTCCACCCCTCCGAAATAGTTGATATGCATGTGTCAACTGTGTTCTAAAAACAGATGGTCAAAATCAGTGCACGCCTCACGGGTAGAGTTACCTTCATCGATTGTTTTAAGTTTGCTCGGTATATTTAGTCTATCTTTTCTAGTTTAATCACGAAAAATGGCGAAGCCATTGTCCGCAGTCGTGGACACTGGCTCTGAAGATATCATGCGAATGATAAGTTGGTCTGTCTTCTGTACTCAAATGTCGTTGCCGGTTTAGTCATCGCGTTTTGGCTGCCTTTATGGACACAAGTTACGAAGCAGCCGTATATGTTACACCCTTACACGCAGAACACAGTAGGACAGCGCGCAGAATAGCGGTGACTGTTGCAGCTGAAGTGCGAATGTATTGTTCGAAATCAACTATTTGATGAAGTCTCGAAACTGTTTGGTGCCGAAACGGTGAAGTTTAAATGAGGGAGAGAGAGAGAATTGTTCTTTCAGAAAATACAGAGGTCAGCCATTACTATAAAGCTCCCTTTGGACTGCTACTCAACACTTGTGGAAAATCACGAGGAATCTATCTATCTATCTATCTATCTATCTATCTATCTATCTATCTATCTATCTATCTATCTATCTATCTATCTATCTATCTATCTATCTATCTATCTATCTATCTATCTATCTATCTATCTATCTATCTATCTATCTATCTATCTATCTATCTATCTATCTATCTATCTATCTATCTATCTATCTATCTATCTATCTATCTGTCTATCTATCTATCTATCTGTGTTAATTATTTTTCAAGTGTACCAAATTTGTACATGCAGACAAGAGTCCCATATTTCTCGAGTTAAATCCTCGAACAGCGGAGGACTAAATATGCATGCATTAAATTAACTATCCTGTCAAAGCTACAGTATATTTGCGGCTTCCATTAACGCTGGAGCCCGAGCTCATTCTTGTACTTCTGTCTTTCAACCGTATGGTTTCAGGCGCCATAAAATTTGCAGTGACGAATTACGTACTGCACTGCTGATAAATCTTCCTGTTGGGCGAGTTGGTGTTGTATCGAAGACGACATTTTTAGCGCAAAAGTGGCAAAGAAAGGAATACTGAGACATGATAGGCTTCAACTAACTCTCTTCCCAGGGTATCAACGCTTCTATACCAGGATCTTAATCTCGTGCATAGCCGCGGTGCCCATGTGCAGGCCGCGCAATGGACCGGTATAATGCTCGCGTTACTTTTACTTTTCAAGGACAACTCATGTTCCCACACACTTCTTCTATTATGTGATTCTTAAATGAAAAGAAGATAAAAGTCTTCCCCTGTAACTGTCTCTCAGGGGGAAGACACCTCAACAGTAGCTCACGAGGAATGGGGGTAAGGAGGGATTAATAGGATAGGATTAAAAGGTATAGAGATAGAGAGAGGGGCAGGGACAGACACATACGAAAGTAAGTGATAGGAAAGATGGACACGTTCGCAGAAGTCCGAGGATGGGGCATCACTCAGTGAGAGCTCTTGTCAGCGTCAGGAGATGGCGTACGGCGAGTCAGTCGGCCAGAGCTGCGCTGTCGTCGGAGATCGCGGGGGCACAACCGTTCGGCACGAAATCCAGCGAGCGAGTCCCGCACACTGTCGTTAACACATCTCCCAGTTTGACCTATGTAGGTCTTTACACACGATAACGCCGGCTGCGCACTTGACGTAAGGCGTAGAAAGGTACCGCGAAACTATGCCTGCCATGGAGTCAGCTCTTGTGATGTCGTTCGGGCACACTGTGCAGGCAAACGTTGAAATGAAATTGGAGGAGCTACGAGTAGATGGTTACCAGTGCATGGTCCTTGGTGCGGTCTCCCAAAACATATTCAAGGAGATGAGAGGCATGAAGCCGTAAATCACCTGCGACGCACGAGTGAGGCGGGACCTGTAGGGCTGCCGTTTAATCACAGGTTGTCCCCCAACCTTAGGAAGGTTGCCACCAAACACCGCGTGTCCGTCGTGCTCTCCGCACTTTGAAAACTGCGCACACGTGTGCAAAGAAAAAATAAAAGCATGCATGTCATAATAATACGTCAAGTACGCATTCGGCGTTGCATACGCCATACCACTATCGTGCGGAAAGACCTACATAGGTCAAACGAGGAGATGTGTTAACGACAGTGTGCAGGAACATGAGTTGCACTTTAAAAAAAGTCACAGCTTTGCCGCAAAGGTGAAGCAATGAACGCGATAGCAACAAATTGGGAGGTCACGCGCAGAATGGTAAGCATATCGAAACGTGCCCGTGTTTCTCACGCACAAATGACGCACGAAACGTACTCACAGGTACATATAAACGCGAAGCGTCTCAGTTGTTATTTCGCTGTTTCTGAAAAGTGCACCCTTTCGCAAACGGAAGCTGTGCAAGGATTGCAGTGACTTTTGTGCATCCCGTAACTGCAACAGAATCATTCCAGTGCAAGCCCAACGCCAGCCAAGACGTATTATCCTCCCCACCGGGAGATAAGGGCGCGCAAGAGATGGTCCACTCCCCTCCTCTCCACGGGCCAAAGCACGCGTGAGAGATCAGAGCCGCCGCGCGCTCATTGCGCCAGCTCGCTGATAATGCTGAAAAGCTGCTTGCCAACAGCGGTAAGTGGTAGACATAAATAGGTTGCCGTTTGAATGCCGGCGGAGACTCTTCGGTGGCTCAGTGGTTAAAGCCTTGCGTTCTCGACGCAGAGGTCTGATGTTCGATTCCACTCGCCGGAGTCTTTTTTTTTCTGAATTTATTCCTTGCTTTTCCATATATATATAGATACGTATTCATATACGGTGCATGACATCGACGCCGGCGGCGAAATCCAGCCGACAGTGTCCATATAATTGATGTCGCAATAAAATAAAAGTGATGCACATTTACCGCTCCATCTCACGGCGGTGCGCGTGTGCACCGCGGCTACGCGCGATTGAGATGGGTAGAAGCGTTGATACCCTAGAAAGAGAGTTACTGGAAGCCTATCATATCAAGATGGACTGTAGTGACATTTTGGTATGTTTGCTATTGTGAATAGCGAGTATACGCTGTTTGATACGATGCTTGATTAGCGACGGCGCGGCGGCACGCATGCGCAGCTGGTCCACTTTCGGTGGCATTCTTCTGAAATAAAATCAGTTCATGTATAGCACTCGCCCTGTGGACTGTGTTTTTCTCTTTTCAGTGCTCCTTTCTTTACCACTTTTTCGCTGAAAATGTCCTGTGTGATATTACTATGTCGTAAGAGATAGCGCACAGAGCTGCAGTTAATCGGGCCGAGTCGACGAATGATGCGCCTTCGCACGACCAAAGATCAACGCGTCATGTGCCAGCAGTATACGTGCGTTCCACCAATTGTGCAATGCCCTATACTCGAGCGCCGTTTTCTAGCTTAGCTCGATGCACGAGTCAGCTTGCTCTGTGCATGGCTAATGGCCTGCACCGTCGAGAAAGAGAGGTATATGAAAAAAATGACATGTCGCTATAGACTGGTAACTATATATGCCAGTTGAAGTAGTTAGCTAATTAAAACCAAATTGATTATACATATATTATCGCAACTTCGCATGAATCTTGGCCCGTAGAGGTTATTTTAATACGAATTCCCTACTGTTTTATACGTGACAAGAACAGCTGCCGATTTACAACATGTGTACTAACGTTGCAACCAACCAATCCCTTGCCTATAGGTTTATCTATTTCAGTACATAGTTAGATGATTTGGTAGGCATGCATTGCCTCACGTTCGTCTAGGTGGATCGATGGCGCTCTGCTTCTGACCCGATGGTTGCAAGTTCGATACCAGCCGCGGTTGTCGCATTTCCGTGGAGGCCAAATATTAGAGGGAATGTCAGTGCACGTTTAAGAATGGTAGAAATTTCCGGAGCCCTCCACAACGGCGTCCCTCATAATCAAGCGGTTTTGGAACATAAAACCCCAGATATCGTAATGCATTACCCACAGGAAAGCGAACTGCACTCTTTTGTTTTTTTTCGCAGCAAACGTTAAGCTTTCACTGACGAGCTTATCTATAGCTGTGAGGTTCAGTGTGCCTATCTACAACTTGCAATACAATCTCTCGAGCTCCAAAATAAAGTAATACGTTGCAGGTGATATGCCATATCACGATAAACTTTCTAATATTAATTGCTCCGCCACGACCGTTCTGCTTTTCGTTGACTTTTGGCTCTCGGGTAATTTGCAGAATTTTCTTGCTCTCTCTCGCATACATGCGTTTTAGCAATGACGGCAGCGTTAGCAAAAAGTGGCTGTTCACGTTTGGATTGCTGCAAGTAAATACCATTTCGGACTTAATGCAGCGCGACAAAGGTTGGAAAGCAGCGATCAACTTAGGAACTTGCCGTGTCCGTGGCATCAAGTTCAACATACAATACCCACCACTATAGAGCGTAGTTGGCGTACCAGCCTTTTTTGATTACTATTACTGTTTCTTGAGAAAATGAACTTAGATACTTCCTGCGGCAAATAGAAAATAACAGCCCCTGGAGGAAGGGGTCTTTAAAAATTAACAAGAACAACTAAGGTGTAGTTTCCTTTCCGGATCAAACCACAATATGGTGACCTTGTGAGGTACATGCAACTGCAACGAATTCCGAGGATTGGTTTCAGTGTATGAGCCAGAAATTTTCGTATCAACGCGTATGCGATCACTGTTTTTCCACTCCATAACGAAACGCTTTTTTTTTTACGCACTGAACTGAAAACGCTTGGAATGCCATACAACACATTATATCGTAGACTTTGGAAATGGCTTTCTAGAAACTGGTGTCATCAGAATATGTCCCATTCTTGATCACTTTATTCGATTTTGCATCTCATGCAAGTATATACACTACAGTGCCTGTCTCTTCGCGTATAATCGAATTCGGAAACTGGAATCATGTCATCTGTCACGAACAATATCTCAATATCGTTTGCGATCTTAAAACGGGGGGAAAATAAGAACGCCCGCAGTGGTACGATTCTTGTTAACTATATACTCTTTACTGATAGGCAATGTTTTGCGAAGTAACATGCGCATTACAAGGATGAATTGTCGTTGGTATGTCGGTAACCCTGAGTCCTAACTAAAGATGATGAGGCACTCAGATAGAGGATGAGAAAAGCGTGGGCGTGGGGAGTGTTTGGTTGTCACCACTCCATGGGCATCCGAGCGAGCCTTGTAAACCATCGCAGCCGTCTCTCGAGCGCAAGATCGGCTTCTGTTGCCGACATGTTGCGCTCTGCATGCGGCTAGCCCACGACTGACGTCAAGGTCAGTTGTTGAAGGCCGTTCTTCGAGCGGGCTCCGAATACTTTCGCACGCTAGGAAGTTTCGTATCGTCAAAACAAAGTTCATTCTGAACGTGACTCATGGTGCCCCGTTGTTTTTATTTTGTTCGCACTCATTGGAGCGCGCCAACACGAGCCCTTTGTTGAGAAGGTCTCAGATAAACGGTTGCTTGGAGTGCCTGCCGCCCCTGTCTCTGCGATACGCGCCCAGTGCGATGCACGTCCTCAACAATGAAAAGGGAAGGTGGGGGTGTAGTTGTTGTTTTACGAGCTGTGAGCGTGGAGAGTGAGTTTCCGTGGGTGCGCATTAATATTCTCGGAAGTAATTCGCGTGGTCGATACAGTCCCGATAAGGAATTGTGTGCCGCATAGCGGCGTCTACGGGGCTTCGGTGCACGTGCCCGGCATGCCGGAGTTCGCATGTAGGCCACCGTCCTACACGATCGCACGCCGTACTGGACAACTTTCCGCCCTGAGCTCAATAACGCGACCACCACCTGGGCACTGTAGTGATCGCACCTATAGCTGAGTGGCGCGGTATATTTCACCGGCGCCGTTCGGAAACCGGAAGCCTGGGGGCAGACGGTGATTAATTTTAGATCACGCGCCTGCCTCAATATTATCTGGCCGGCTTCAGCGATCGTGGTCGGAAATTAACACGTGTATCGTTCAGTAATGATAGAAAGTGTTAAAAAAAAATGCCATCTCTTCGGAACGTATCTTGAGATTATTTCGACCTCTCCTATCTGCCAGGCAAGCACGCACGCTTGCTGTTATCGAGATATTGCACATGTTGCACAGTGCAAGACAGGTTAGCCTTGCGCGGATGTTGAAATAAGCGGATGCTTGTTGACGCCATGCTTTTCCTCTGGTTGAAGCGGCTGCATTGCACGGGTATGAGGCGGCACTCTCTGCTCCTGTTGGCGTAGAGACGTGCGCGTCCAGAACAGGAAACTTCTATTTCAGTGCTTTTCTGGGGACATCCGAAAGCCGCTTGCGTGCATGCCTTTCAAACTGGGAACGTCAGAAAGGGTGCCTTCCGCTGATACAGTTGGCACATGGTGTAACGTGTCATGTGCAAACGCGCCATAACTGCAATGTAAGTATGAAACGCACGTCACGATCGAAAGTACCTCGTATACGCTCCGAACATTTGTTCACTGAAAGGCCCACAGAGAAGTTTCACGTTACTCTTTATCGCCGTAAGCAAATGCGAAAGACCACGCCTCTCATTAGTGAGACCAACTTCTGGCCCATTTCACCTGCGTGGCGTCGCTTTACCCAGGCTTCGTCTTTCTTGTTGCCTCTACAGTCGAAAACAAGCATTCAAAACATAGCTTTCGGGGCGTAGGCCAAATTTTTTTTCGAATTGATTTTTTTTGCTCTGTATGCCGTGGCGAAAAAAATCGAGAGGTGGCTCAGATAAGCTTCGATCGATCGATATGTGTGGTTTGACGTCCCAAAACCACCAAATGTTTATGAGAGACGCCGTAGTAGAGGGCTCCGGAAAATTCGACCACCTGGGGTTCAACGTGCACCTAAATCTGAGCACACGGGCCTACAACATTTCCGCTTCCATCTGAAATGCAGCCGCCGCAGCGGGGATTCGATCCCGCGACCTGTGGGTCAGCAGCCGAGTACCTTAGCTACTAGACCAGCGTGGCGGGGTGGCTCAGATATGCTTGCATGTTTATTGCAACAATTAATCCAGACCATCAGTGGTCCAGATCTCGGACAGTTCAGTTCTAAAGCAATTCTGATGGCGGGTAGACCAATAATAATAATTCTTGGGGTTTAACGTCCCAAAACCGCCATATTATTACGAGAGACGCCGCAGTGGAGGGCCTCAAGCATTCTCGCCTCCATCTGAAATGCGGCTGTCGCGGCCGCGATTCGATCCCGCGACCTGCGGGTCAGCAGACGAGTGCAATATATCCACTTGACCACCGTAGCGGAGAGAACACGTGTCTAACGAATACCAATTACCCTGAAACTGGGGGCGTAGACGAGTGCACTGGTGTGGGGGGGGGGGGGGGGGGGGCAATAGTCATCCGAATACCTCGCATTTGCCCTGCGTTTAAATCGTAAGGGTCTCAGTGGTAGGAGGTTGGGCTTCAAAATAGCACTGCGAGAAATCGGGGGCTTTTTCTCGTGTTTTTTTTTTTCAGTGACAGACTTACGCGGAGGCAGTGCATATGCACACGGGCATCCACGCGTAAATTGTTAGCGCTGCACCATGGAGCTCAAATAAACTACATGCCCTGTCCTGAACGTGTTTTTTTAATGCGAAGCATTTCTTAGCGAATTTCGGTGACTTTGAGCGTATCTATCTATCTATCTATCTATCTATCTATCTATCTATCTATCTATCTATCTATCTATCTATCTATCTATCTATCTATCTATCTATCTATCTATCTATCTATCTATCTATCTATCCGCTAACGTTTAGGTGCTCTCGTGGTCACCCGCTTAACTTGGCGTCAACCAAAATTAGTATGGGAGGGTAAGATGGTTTGAGGAATATGACGCTCTGGTCAAGACATGAATAATAGAGAGTTTTAGAATACCGTTTGCAAGCGCTGCGGGCGTAGCGGGCGCCATATCAGTTTTAGAATAGCGCTTGCCCTGCTGCGATCCGCAACGCACGATCGCAGCGACACCGTAGCCTCGAAACCAGTGCATGCGGGCCACATGCGAGCCGCCATCACCACCTGTAGCCTCGAAACCAGCGCTTGCGGGCCACATGCGGGCCGCCATTAGGGTGGCTAGAATGGGTAGGGTGGCTACAATTCTAGCCACCCTACCGCCATCACCCCACGTAATTTCGGATTTTTAGCATGCGGTCCGCGAACGCGAACGCCGACTCGCGTTACGACGCATGCGCAGTGGCAGCAACCACACCGCAAGGGCTCGCGGTGCGCTATTCTGAAACTCCCTAATGTCAGAATCCCGTCGCGTACGTCGTGAAACACTTTCCACGGGACGGTGGCACATACACATGGGCGGGTATGTGCCACAGGTGATTGTGGTGACCACAGTTTGCCGATAAAAAGTTCACAGTTTGCCGACAATTCCCAGTTTGCCGATAAAAGGTATGATACGCGCAAAGCGGCGGCTCGCACTCGAAGACCGAACCCAGATGTGCTAGCGCTAGAGAAAATAGGAATGACGTCACACGAAAACGTTGTTGGTGATCGCGTGTTTGTCGGCGACACCGTTCACTAGGCGGCGCGGTGTAGTAAAATAAAAGCCGTTTCGGCGCGCGCGTGCGTTCAGGTCGGTGGATGGACAAAGCTGCAAAGCGGCGTGCGCGCAAGGCGGCGGCCGCGGCTCGCACTCGAAGACGGAACCCCGATGTGCGAGCGCGCGAGACATAAGCGTGCCGTGAAGCTGCGTGGCGGCGCCTATAAGATCCCGGCGTACGAGAACGGAAGGCCATAGCGGCAGCGGCGTCTAGACCCAGCTTCGCTCCACTCTCCATTATTCACCCTGTGAATATGCTGCCAATATTTATAAAAATTGCAAATGTACTCCTTTCATACAGTCGTCAAGTCGGGTTAACGTCAATTGTGGTTAGCTGCCATGTGCTTAAGTTGTTTTATGTAGCAGTGCCTAGGGCCAGCATCTTCGCGAGAATCAGTGCTTCATATCAGCTTCTAGTGTTGCTAATACGCATGTTCCAGTCGGCATCGTTGCACAAGTGCAAAGAACTGGCTATAAAAACACCTGCAACTTTTCAACATATGTCTGTGCGTGCGAATTTGTACATATATTAAGCGTCATTTCACGACGTGTCGCTCAATAAAAAAAAAAAAACGCCAGGCCTGCGCTGAAGGCGCAGCACAGTCACAGTGAAAGCTAAAACAGCCGCCTTTCACAGCCTTTTCAAAACAGTCATAGGGTAACTAATGCAAGTACACCGGCTTGATACACACCAGGGCTATGATAAATAAATTTTTGGGTAGTAGGTCGGCATCCGCTATGCTATTTTTCGTCATTTTTCTGAGAAGCGTGGTATCCGCTAAACACTTGCAAGGAATTTTGTGCCAATTGTTCATGCAGTGGCTGACGGCGATGAGGAATTATGGATGAAGTGGGTATGCACCACAGTTAATAGGGGAACAACAACAAGCTTTTGTAATGGGTTGGAGCGTTGGATGGCCCACTGGTTAGGCTATATTGTGCGACGACTGGTTGTTCTTTCGCTGTTTTAAAATGCTTCATAACTCGTATTAACGCGATTGCTTTCCTGACATCAAGCCTAGCTGCCTAAGGCGAGTTTGCCAACAAGTGACAATCACCGGCGTGACACAGTGGTAGAATACCGGGCTGGCACCTAGCAGACCCGGGTTCGAGCCCCACTGTGTCTTTTGTGTAGGTTTGCCAACAGTCAAAACCACCAGCGTAGCTCAGAGCCAGCCTACTAGGCTGGCGCCCAGGAGGCCCGGGTTTCGAGCCCCCACTGTGTCTTCATTACAAAGTTGTTGTTTTTTTTTTCAAATTTGGCATGATGTGTTTACTGACAGTGGCGGTGGTGGACAACTGCACGTGACCCGAGTGGTGATTTCGTAACAGCTTTCGCTGTAAAAAAAAATTGCAACAGGGTCACCTACCTTCCACATGCTTCGCAGAAAACGAATGGTAGCTTGGTATTGTTTGTGTGCAATCATTTGGTCAGCCCAGTGGCAGTCGTCATAGTTCACGCTTCCGCGTTATTGTTTAAGATTTTTGCCAGACACTTCAGTACTAATCATACCCATTCTTCACATGGGATTGTTGGGACAGCGAGTGTAAGATAGTGGTGCAGGTTAATTTAATTATTTTTGTAAGCCGTGGCAGAGGAAGACGGAATACGATAACACATATATACAGGATCCGTCAAATTTTCCCAGGCTATATACTATCCCATTATGGTGCCGTGGCCTCGAAAGGTTTTACGCAACCTGTACGTCGGCAAGTGCTTACACTGCGTACATAATTCCATGAACTGTCATGCTAAGCAAACTCGCATCTTGCTCATTCAGATGTTTGGCATCGTCAAAAATAATGAGCATTGTGTGTTACTAGTGATGACGGAAAGTATTTAGCTCTCGCGGGTGTAAAAAACTCTTGGCTAACTTTGGTATCGCGAAATCTTTCATAATACAGACGTCATACACACCCTCACGTTCACGCAAGACCGTCTTATAATCATGGTTCGTATTGTAATCTATACGTTGACGCTAGTTGCGTCTCGGCGCACGATTGAGACTTCAGTGGCCACCGCTAACCTCGCCACGTGTGCGCTGCACGTGCGCCAGTGCGAGGATATTCAGCGTCCTGCGATCACGGAGCGGCCTCTACGAAATCGCTGATCTATGACGCATTTCTCCGAGCGGGATAATAGGTGCAGTTTAGGACGCCTTGGAACAATCACGCTGAGTTTTACCCTACGAAAGTTTTCAAACACATTGGCACGTATTTTTATATAAAAAAATATGCCAGTAAAACTATATATATACATAAAAAGAAATAAGTTTGGCATATCCCATGTACCTGGGAATCGACGTCTTGCAAAGCATATGGAGGGAAGGTGACTTTGTTGCAGATTGTTTTTTGTAAAGCGACACATTATGAAACAGCGCTAAATATATGTACAAATGTTGCACGCACAGACATATATTGACGAGTTGCAGATGTTTATATTAACCGGCTGTTTGCACTTGCTCAGCGATACCAATTGGAACATGCGTATTAGAAACACCAGAAGCTGATATGAAGCGCTGGTGCTCACGATGACGCAGGCCCTGGACACTGCTACATAAATAGACTTCAGCGCTTGGCGGGTAACCACAATGGATGCAGTGGCGTAACTAGATAGGACGGCGCCCAGGGCAAATATATTTCCGCGCCCCTCATTATGCCCGTGATAATGTTTGTTATTATTATTATTATTATTATTATTATTATATAATAATAATAATAATAATATTAATTATAATAATAATAATTAATATTAATAATATTAATAATAATAATAATAATATTAAATATTATTATTATTATTATTATATTATTATTATTATTAG
>NW_027465349.1:0-30401 GCF_043290135.1 Rhipicephalus microplus | reverse complement strand
GTGCGATCACAAATAAAGCAATAGTTGCAAGTTAGCGCTGTGTGTGTGCGTCTCTCTTCTTGTGTCCTTGTTGTGGTGCGGCTATACCATTACAAATGATGGACCTCTCCTGGAATGACGCCACCGAGAGGACGACGGTAGAGTTGTGGTAGGTTCTGGTGTGAAGAGACCTAAGGAAAGCTGTCGTGCGACTCTTTCGCGGACAAATGCTTTTATTTTGGCTATTAGCGACACCTGGTCCTAACCATTGGTCACACTAGACAGTGATACCAAATCGTGCGCTGGAGGACGTCTTGTCAGAGCTCGCTGCTTCCGCAATTCATCGTAGCTTTGGCACAAGCTAATTACGTCGTTAACTGTGGTCGGGCTTTACGCCAAGAGTATTTCAAAAGTGTCCGTCGTCAATCACTTTCATGATGAGCTTACATTTTAGGAGCGAAGCTCCTTATAGCGCCACCCGTTCGTCCCCCGTAGTATGTAACAAGTATAACATTTTGACCTCCAAGGTGGTGCCGGTGAGAGGCTTCTTCTGTGCGTTGTTGAACAATGAAAAATAGTGCTCAATGTACATGCCAATGGATGCTGATGGGGAATGAGAGACAGGAACATTCGGCTTTTAGTTAACGCGCAGGCTGCCATCACCATTAGCAGCCATTGGCATGTACATCGAGCACTACCTTACAAGAAAGGGTTGCTACGTTATACTCGCTGGGTGTAACCTCCTTAGCGTTAAAAAGGTTTAGCGAGCGTTGAGCCGCAGTGCCATGAATACAATGAACTTGTATATACCATGAATGAACTCGAGGTGGTTAAGAATGGGAAGTAGATACGAAGCGCAAGCCGTAAGAAAGTAAAAGCCGAATTCTCCGCCTCTCATTTCCCATTAGCAGCCATTGGCATGTACATTGAGCACTATCTGACTGAAAAAGTTTGCTACGTCATACTCGCTGGGCGTAACCTCCTTGGTTTTCGAAAGGTTTAGCGAGAGTTCGGCCGCTGTGCCATGAATACAGTGAACTAGTATATGCCATGAACTCGAGGTGGTTAAAGGTGGGAAGTGGACCCGAAGCGCAAGCCGTAAGAAAGTGTGCGTGTGCCACCTCTCGTTTAGTCCTTGAATTGTCCGCTGGATGGCGGTGCTTCTATATGGGGAATATATGATGAAAAGATGCGAGATGGTGGTACTTGGAGTGTTGAATAGATGGACGAACGGACACATAGACAGATGCATGGATGGACGCATGAACGGACGCAGGGGCGGCTGCATGGACGAACGCAGGGACGGACGCACGAACAGACGCACGCACGGACGGCTGATGGACGCATGGACGGTCACACTGACGGACGCATGGACGGACGGAAGCAAGAACGAATGGACGGACGAATTCTTCGCCCCACTCTCGATCATTCACTCCGTGGATATGCTGCCATTTTTATTTCAGCTTCCATCATTGTGGCATTCCCGCGGTTGCACGAATCGACGACGTCTTCAATGTAACTCGTGAAGGTTTCACGCCCTTTATTTTGCGCGTGTGCGTAAACGCTGCTAACCACAAATTTTTCGGACGGCAGGTCGATCGAAGACTGCTACAATCGCATTTTGAATTGCGACCACGTTCGGACGTCTTTCTCGTGGTTTCTAAGCCAAAGGCTGGCTACACGCGCGAGGTAGAACGGCACGCGTGTCAACTTGTCCGCGTCCGTCCATATATTCAAATGCGCTCACCCGTTCTAAAGTCGAGAGCCAATCTTCAACGTCTTTTGATCTCGTCTGATCTGCTGAAGATTGGAGGCTCCCGCTGAGGAACACTGCCTGGACAGGTGGCTGAAGGGAATGAAAGTGTCTGCTGATCGGCGTCCGGCATAGCAGAAGGTAGCCATCGAGAACGCAGTTCAAAGATGGTAGCGGGAAGGTATACGGAACGGTGCTCAGCACGGCTCTACAAAATATAAAGGGTATTTATTGAGCGCAAATGTTGTTGCTAGTCAGGTGATGCACCAGTCGCAGTTCACGAGCTCGAGCCTCTGCTGCACACTCGATGCTGCTGCCTCTGCGCCGAAGTACTTCCTTGTCTTTAGATTATGATGAAAATATGCGAGATAGCAGTAGTTGGAGTGTTGACTTGATGGGCGGCAGAATGAACGGACGGACCGACAGACAGATGCACGGGTGCACGGATGAATGGACGGACGGATGGACGCATGGACGGACGCAGAGGCAGGCACCCGGACGAACGCAGGGACGGACGCACGAAGGAACACACGAAGGCACTGATGGACGCGAGGACGGTCGCACAGGCGGATGCACGGACGGATGGAAGCAAGAACGAACAGACGCTTCGCTCAACTCATCATCATGCTGTGATTTTTTTTTCTAATTTCGCGCGATGCGGTTAACACCAGCGGCTGCTACGGCGGACATCTACGGCGCAGCGTGAGACCCAAGTTCTGATCTCCTAACAGCTTTCGCTCAAAAAATTGCCCGCAGCTTCCCTCGGGGGAACACTGAGGAGGATGCGGAGCATATAATTGGTTAACGGGGTGTTAAAGTGCGACTTACTTGGGTCGATGGCTAAATTGGTTAACGTGGTTGTGAAATGGGGTGTTAAATTGCGACTTACTTGGGTCGCTGGCTAAATTGGTTAACGTGGTTGTAGGAGGGGTGTTAAATGAGCGCTCGCGGGCAGCATCGGGATCGGCCTCTCGTCGCCGACGCTTGCACTCGGCTTCCCGTTTTCGAAAGTTCGGGTCCTCTTGTCGACGCTTACGTTTCAAAGCGGCCGAATCCGGTGCTGCTGCTCGACGCTGACGTCTCACAGCGGCTTCACGTTCTCTAAGTTGAGAATCTTCCGCTCGACGCCGACGTTTACGTTCGGCGTCGCGAGCTCTTCTCCGCGCTGCCTTGTCTTCGGACGACGACTTGGTTGCGGTTCCGCCAACACTTTGGCCGGCGCTGGTCGAAGGGACGTCGATCATTGCGACCTCGGACGTCGACGCGCCGTACAAACCAACCGACGAGCGGCAACTGAGCGAGCGAGCACCGACCTTGAGTATATATACAGCGCGACGGCGCATGCACTGTCAGCTGTCGAATGTTCGAGAAGGGGGAGAGAAGCGCAACGGCGCATGCGCGCGTTCGTGAAGAGGAAAGCGCACGCGGTGTGTAGAGGAGGAAGGGTGCACAGATGGTGGAGGAGTGAAGCGCGCGCGGTGTGTAGAGGAGGAAGGGATGCACAGATGGTGGAAGAAGGAGGAGGAAGCTTGCGGACGGCGCCGCACTACAAGCCTCGAGTATTAGATGCTCCGCATCTAAAAATCCGTGTAGCCGTCCACCTTACGCATTAAAAATGACGTGAATGTTTCTGATTTGAAAACAGTGCAAAAGCTGCAGAACACCAAAAAGCGAACGCACACAGCAGTTGCAGAGATGCGCGAAGCTCATCGCGTTAACCAAATCAGTCGACTGTCGCAGACGCCTTCAGGGCGCCGTCTTCTACACAGACTTGGCCTTAACCCGATATCTGACCAAGACCCTCTGCAGCCGGTACCAGAGCTCTGGCGTCAAAAGCTATGGGTGGAACCTCTACCCCGTAATATGAACCCCGACCTCCATCCTGGCCGTAGACTAGCACGCGCCGCGGGCCTTCATACGCGACATACGATCGTCCTGGTGTTTTCTACGTGGACGTCTCGGGTCCCTCCCCCTCGGGTCACTTCACGGCTGCCGTGATTACAGAGGGCAAACACGTCGATGGCCTCTTCCTTTCGAGCAGACACAGTAACGCACGCTGAAGAGGTTGCCATAGCTTTGGCCGCCTCTCACCCTGCCTCACGCACCATCCTGACGGACTCGCGCTCGGCCTGTTCTCAGTACCTTCAGGGTCCCATTGCCCCGCTGGCGGCTAGCCTACTACAGGCAGCCTCTTGGCGCTTTAACCCTCATCCCATTCGTATAGTCTGGCAATACCAACCTGACGCGCTTTCGCGAAATTTTGGCTTATTACCGGGCTTCGCGACGCCTCTACCCGGACCCCGCACGCCGTTTGGAGAAAGCGGACGAACGACTGCTACGCCGCCTGCAGACGAACACCTTTATCAGTGAGGCGGTCGCCAGGCACTTTTTTGCCGGAAATCAATGGCACCTGCTCGACCTGTCATGTCCTCGCCGACACATATCACGTCGTAGCATCGTGCCCAGTTAATCCCGTCCCTTTCTCATCCCATTTTCCTATCCCAACTAGAGAGGCTTGGGAGGAGCACCTGCTCGGCTGCTCTACCTTGGCTCCACAACGCTCCTTGGTGGAGCGCGCACGGGCAGCTTCCAGCTCCACTGGCGTCCCGGAATAGGGTCTCGCCACTCTAGCACCGCCGATGGGCCACGTCGGCACTCTCTAGTAGACTTTTTCTGAAATAAACGTTTTTACCACCACCACCACCACCACACAGCAGTGACTTTCAATATTTACTGTAAAAAAACTATTGCATCGCCTATATGTACTCATGATAATTATTCGCACAGTACTACGTCATTCACACGTAGGCCACAAATAGCACAACTGCAACAGATCACGCTAGCCGCTACCGTAGATAATCCATTTCGTTGGGCCATATGGCGGTTGACGGTGTGCTGACATCATTGTCACCCGACTGTGAAATCTCATACGCTTCAATAATATTGCTTGTTAGGCGGTCGCTGTGGTTTATCGGTTACTATTTTTTTATGAAAGGTGAGCTGGTGCATTACCTGGTGTGAATGGTTAACTGAGCATCTTGGGCACGTTTTACACTGTTTTTCATGCGCTCTTATTCTAGTAGTGTAGTCAGTAAACCCAGCGATCACTTAACACGCGAAATTGTTGAAGCGTATAAGATTGTCCAGATGAGTGACAATGATGTCAGCGCCTCGTCAACCACCATATTGCCCAACTAAATGGATTATCTATGGTAGCGGTTTCTATACTTATTTTCAGTCGTGTTGTTCGTGACCTATCGGAGCTATGTCCAGCGACGTATTATACTATGTGAGTCGTCATCACGTGTACTTATAGGCGATGCAATTGTTTTTCACGATATATTATTGACAATCAGCACTCTGTGCACTTCCTTTCTGTGTGTCTTGTGGTATGGTCCACCTTCACGTCACTAAAAAAGGCAGCTGTGTTCCAAGAACACCTACGTCCCTCTTCTCTTTTGCGCGTGCTTGCGGGGAACAAATGTTGAAAGAACTACAACGCTACAAATTTTTGTGATAACAATAGCTGCAAATTTACCTTTGTCATTAAATATCTTTCGTTTTCAACTCCACATTTGTTTCACGTTCCCTCGAGCTTAAAGAAAACATAAATCGGGACGCCTAATATGTTTCGCTCTGTCTTTCAGAGACTCAAATGGTCTAAAAAGTTATTTACCAAGAGCATGTTTTATGGGTGAAATGCGAGAGCATATGATGAAATGCTAACACAGCAGAAGTCAAAATATTATTTTTTGTTCACAACTAACATGTGCAGGAGATTCAACTTTAATGCAGTTATGATCTGGCCATTTTGATACTGCATTCACCTTTAGGTATCGTGATAACAATTTCACACTTAAAATTACAAGTTCATCCAAGCTAATCTTGACCTGCTAGTTTACTTTGTGCGTTGCAGAGACATTAAAATACAGACAGCGCCATGTCCGTAACACTTCGATGGGCCTCAGATAAACTGCGGCTGCTGGTGTACTTTTGATTGCTTAAAACGCTAACATGGCCCCGCCATCAAAAACAGTTATGTAGTTGTTTGAGGGAAATTCGATCTGCTCTTATTTTTACCCGCTGTGTCATTTGGTCATTCGAGAAAAAGAAAATGTTATTTCTATGTACACTCTATACGCCTAGTGTAATGCAGTATTCAGGCTACTAGATGATTTTTCGACATCTATTCACTGTTTGCGATGAAGCATGTCGCACATGGATCCTACATGTGCCCTCTTGCTGCACTATAGATAAAACAGGCTCTTCGAGAAGTAGGTGCACACAATATTTTCTCGCCTCCTTTTTGGGGCTCTTAGAAAAAAAGAACAAGAGAATAGCGTAATATTACGCAACTCGTGTATATAAAAAACATCGCCGTAATGTAGAGGGAGACTTCCTACGGTCACTGCTGCAGGCACATTGATTGCATTTTCAGTATAACCAACAACTAATTATTAGAAACTACAGAATAATCTATTAAGCTTAATAGGACCTCTCTGTTAAACGCTGCCGATAAACGGCCCGGTTCTGTCGAGCACAGCTTACGCAATGTTGCAACCAACGTACAGCTGCCGGCTCTGGTAGTTCACACGCGTGCTGTGGCTGGCGTGTGCGGCCATAAAATTCCAGGCATCGGGGGAACCATACACTAAGAGAGTGTAGGTAATCAGAGCAGGCTCAATGGAGTCTGAGACTGGGAGCACCGCGAGTAAAATTCAAGGCTTCACCTCTAGACCGACCGCTGGGAGTATTTCAAGAGAGGCATTGCTGAGCCTCCTTCTTGAAACCGAGATTAAGCGATCATATTTAAGCGTATATAGTGCGAATGCTCTGAGCACATTTATATTGTCGCGGTGCCGCGTGAACAACATATACAAGCCACTTGCGACAGCGAAACAGCGTTGTTCCGAAATCATCTGTACAGTTTGTTTGTTTTCCCTTCGATAAATGGCACGTACCCACTTTGGGTGATTGGCCAAGAATTCTCTACAATGATCATGATGATGACTCCACAGCCATGGTTCATACCCATTTAGAGGAATTGGTCAAGAAATTGAATGCTTAATTCAGTGAGACATTTTCCATGTCCAGAATCTATACCTCCCCCCTTCAAAAAAAAAAAAAAAAAGAAAAAACACCCTAGGTAGAACGGAAGGAAAGAAATAATTGTTTGTCACTCGTTCAGATAAAACAGTGCATTCGTTATCTTGAACAGGAAATAGCGTGGTTAAACAAAACTCCCGGAAATGTTGAAATATTCCCGCAGAAGTAATTCTCAAGTAAACACAAGCATTATTTAGTTTAATTAAGGCAATTATAAACTGCATCAAAAACGTTCTTGTGGCTGAAGCCCAGATCCGAAGCACGGAAGGAAAGTATATTAATACTCTATTGTGAAGTTCAGCCCCAGGTTAGCGAGTGGGATGACTGAGTGTCTTTTTCTTAGCAATCTGTTGGCGACATAACAAGCAATAGTGCTCTATTGTTTCTAATCTTGGACCATAAGTTGCATTGCGGTGATATCGCCAGACCAGCCTTATGTGAATAGAAATTTAACGGGGGGGATGCGACATCGAAATGTTGCTACTATGGCTTCCAAATGTCTTGTAAGACACCAATAGAATTTCCACGAAAATCTTGAGTGAGTAAATTCTGCCGATGACGTTAATGCTTCTTTAACATTTGCACGAAGCGAAAGTTTTAATGTATTTTGTCGCAGTTATTGTAACCACTTCAGGGACTGATAGTACTGGACCACTCAATGCCGCTCGTGCTTGGGAGCCAGCGATTTGCTTGCTTGCTTGCTTGCTTGCTTGATCATTTCTTTTGTGGCTCTCACCCACTAAGGGAGGATTGGCCAAGAAGCCGGTGGTTAATGCAAGTCAATACCTTTAGGTTATCCAGGCTTGGGAAATAGGGTTACTTTGATTTGACTTGGTGAGCTTAATTTGGCATAATTTGAAAGAAAAAGGGAAATAAGAAAAATAATAGAATTTGTTGAATATCTGAGGTGTAATCGTTATATGAAATTCTTCTGAAGGTTAAATCATTACAGTGTAATAGCTGAATAATAAATGTTAAGTTGGCTAGTAAAAATCGAGAGCTGATCAATGACTCAGCGAGTTAATCTCTTGTGTTACAAAGGAATTTGCAGAGAGCCCCGCAGATGTTCCTGTCACTGTCCTGAAGAAGCAGCCACAAAAGACAAAATATTAAGAGTAGCAAGTGATATTCCTAGTTTTTTTTTATTAAAATTTCGAAACAATTTTTTCTTTAATTTTTGAAACGTTGACATGCGAGAAGAAAATAGTCGATATGTTCGGGTTTATCACAGCTTGAGCACAGAGGGGATGGCACCAGACCAGACCTGTTTAGGTAGAAATTAAAAGGTGGTACACGGCAACGTGATTTCGTTATAGAGACTTCCAATTTACGCGTGGGACACCAGTTATTATTCCATGCAAAGTGGAGGTGCGAGAAATCTGGATTCGGTATCGTAATTTTGGAGTCTTCAAGAAGGGAAAGTTTTATGAACCTCGCTGCTGTTACATAAGCTGTAAGAGGCATGATTGGCACAATCGGAAGATCAAGGGATGCTCGCGCGAGTGAGTCAGCCATCTCAACTATAAGTATACTACGATGACCTGGCACCCATATCATTCGCACTGTATGAATGTTTGCTGGGATTAATGATTTAAATGTTTCTAGTACTGCTGATGCCCACGACGTTGATAAAAATGAACACCAGGAATACGAGTCAGTCACTATCACAGCTGTCGAATGAGTCGCAGGAAGTTTACGAATAGCTAGTATAACGGCCGTTAATTATTAGGCAGGAAGCGCGTATGCGTTTGCGCAGATTTCTGTGATACTACGGTATAATTATAGTGGTATGTGAAAAACTTGGGATTAATTTTACCACCACGTTGGCGTCTGAAACATGTAGTATACGTACACGGCTCACTCCGAGTTTAATTTTTTCCAAGTGCGGTCGCAATTTTCAAGATTGCACCCGGGTTCTAAAGCAATTTTTTCCAAAAAGCATACATGTCTAACTTACTAGGTATTATTTCGCGATATACTAAGTATGACTAGAGCAGGGCTCTAGTAAGTAAGTAAGTCATTTTCTCTTAATGGTCGTGTAATGGTAATGGTATACAGGTAGCATGACATACTAAAAACATTGCAAAATGAAAATTTTTACTGACTTTTTGCTTAAAATACTTTTTAATCGGGACTATGTCCTGCGACCAACTGAAGTCAACGCATGTGATCAGGTGGTTCGTGCGCACAAGTGTTTAAAGAGCACCAGATGAGGACGAGGACAAGTCATCTACGTGTAACATCTTCAAAAAGTGGATAACACGTTCGAGCACCTTCTATAAGTTCTCTATAGAATAACAAATTTCAATCTCTGCCCACGAGGAGCACGCAACGCGCTTATGGTTGTCTCAGTCACTCACAGTATTCAATAGTAATGTTCAAATAAACCAGTGCATGCTTCCGTGCCACAACTAGACACGAGCTATAATGACTTGCTTCTACCCCACGTATTAAGTGGGAAACTCGCATAAATTTATTGTTCTTTTCGTTCAACACGAATATTGAATAAATAATAAGCACAAATGCGAATCTATATCATTTGCAGTTTGGTTTCAAGACTCAATAATAAGACCTTGTGTCAGTTCATGTCGAGAGAGTTTGCTTCAATGAGAATTGAGGGAGTCTACAGCTGTCCGATATAATTATGATAGGAGCGCAACGAACGTTTCAAACATATGGCTCTAGTCACCTCTAGATACCTATCTCTGGCATTCATGTGTTCCATCTTCCAATGACTGATGGGTAATGGCTCAGAAACAGAAACATTGTTTTGCTGCGTAAACAACGGAGATAAGCTCGCATAGGGATGTGCAAGACTACGCCTATCGGAGGAAGCACGATGCTGTACTTAGGGTCTTTTTCAGGACCGTCGATAATTAGCTGAATATGTAAATAGAGATCTTCGGAACTGCTCGGCTGCACTGAGTTTGCGAGCAACGTAAACAGTGGTGAAAGACGTTTAGATTTTCTGCGCACATCAATAAAGTCTTGGATTAACGCTGTCTGGTCACTGTTGTTTACGACTTGTCATCGGAGAAATTTAAGGAATTTATATGCTCTAAAAAAGAGCGTATGCCAAATACAAGCATACACTGCGAGATTCGCGAAGTTATTTTTTCAAGGCAACGCTCACCTTAGTTGATTTTTGTATTATTATGTCATCGTACATCTTACTTCCAAAAAACTTTAGGACCTATCAGCCCACACTTTCGAAGCATACTTATTGGCCATGCTTTCAGCAACCTTTTACGTGGTTCAGAGGGATCTAATCTTGTTCAAAACAGCAGCTTTGAAAGGTCAAGAATAATGAAACATTCGGCAGATCCCGTGTATCTGGGAATCAACGTTATGCGAAGCATGTGGGGGGAAATTGACCGTGTTTTTTTTTATTGAGCGACACGTCATGAAGTGACGCTAAATATATTGTCCCGGCTAAAAGCCGGGCAAGAAGACTGAGGACGACGAAGTGATGAGCGTGTACAGCACCCACGGTTGCTCCGAGAAAGACGATGTCGAAGCGGCTGCTCTTTTGTTCTGTTAATACAGACTCCAGTGAGTACTAAAGGGAAAAGTAAAAAAAAATACCAGAAAGAAATAGCATCAAAAGAGGATTTTTTGAAAGACAACTTATTGCAGAAGGCAGTGAATGCTGCCGGCATATCCTCAAAATAGGTGGATTAAGAATCTTGCAGTGGAATTGCCGGTCAATTTCTTCCGCAACTACTGATTTATTTTGTCTTTGCAATCAGCATTCCCCAGATGTTATAGTGCTGCAAGAAACTTCGCTTTCTAAAGAAAAAACCTTTCATCTTAAAAACTACCGGACATTTCTATTAGACCGCCCCTCTCGAGGAGGTGGTTTAGCAGTGTTTATTTCTTCAAACATTGCACATCGGGCAAAAGTTACAGGTCAAATAATGAATTTAGAAAGTGAAATTTTAACATTAGATATCGCTCCTCCAGGACACATACGCTTTTTGTTAGTAAACGCTTATTTTCCGTCAGGTGTCCAAATTCTAGTGTTTTAGATACCGTAATTTCATCTTGCAGAAAAGACATATTAATGATAGGAGACTTCAATTCTGATCACACTTCGTGGGGATTCAGAACAGATGTAAGTGAAAAGCGCTTGTAGGATATTGTTGCTAAAAATAATATAACATGCATTAACCAGCGAACCCCCAAGTTTGTATGCAATCAGTCTCATTCTGCGATTGATGTGACTTTCTGTAGTCCTAGTCTCTGTATTTCTACTTGGTCTACTTTAAACTCGGGTACAAATTGCGATCATTTTCCTATATTGTTTGAACTTGTATGTCCCGTGACTTCAATCATCAGGCAGCCCACTTCTCACATCAATTTTAAAACATTTGAACAGACACTACGTGTGGCTTTGTCAAAACGAACCGAGGTAAATAAAGAGCGAAATGTTATCAACTTTAAGGATGTTATAAAACAATCATTAAATAAAGCTAAATTCACAGTTCAGGTCTCCAAACAACGCCCTTTGAATCATTGGTGGAACTCTGATTGTTCACGTCATTACAGGCTAGGAAAAACAGCGTGGCGAAAACTGCTCTATAATCAGTGCCCTAGAAACTGGAGCGATTACAAATACGCGGCTCCAATTTTTAAGCGAACAGTTGCCGCTGCGAAGGATAACTATGATAGCCAACGTTCTGAGTTCCTTTCAAAGCCTGGCCACAGGAAATCACTTTTCAACTTCCTTAAAGCTAAAAAAGTAATCCCACCATCAACAAACCTCGAATCGATAGTTTCAACGCCACTTGAGTTCAACTTTTCTGGAAAATATTGCTCAAGGGCTGGAAAGCCGCTTCACGGCTGCTAACTTTTACCACTCGCCGTGCCCTGTTAACAGCGATGACATCGAAGAGGTTACAGCGTCGGAATTAGCACTAGTGAAAATATTACCCAATTCTGCTCCAGGTCCCGATGGAATAAATGCATCGGTAATAAAAATAATCCATAAAGTATCACCTCAAGATTTACTTGCAATAGTTAACCACTCCATTAGACATTCGTGGATTCCACCTGAGTGGAGAATCGCGAAAATAATTCCTTTATTAAAGAAACATGGAGCTGGGTTTACTTTGGATAAGATTAGGCCTATTTCACTCACATCTAATCTGGTAAAACTAATTGAAAGACTTCTACACACTAGAATAGACAACTAGTTGGACGAAAATGCAATTTTAAGCCCATGCTAAATTGGATTCAGGCGTGGCTGCTCCATTAGGTGTGCCCATGTTGATCTGGAAAGCAGGATACAACTAGCTTGTTCTAAGAAACAGGTTTCCGCCTTAGTAACTTTAGATATTGCAAAGGCTTATGACAGTGTGGAACACATTAAACTAATAAATTCGCTAACGCACATCGGGTTACCAAATTACTTCGTGACATGGGTTTACTCCTTTCTAAAAGATAGAGAATTCTATTGCTCTCAATCTGGCATGTCGTCTTCAAATTATAAACAAACTAGAGGTCTCCCCCAAGAATCGGTTCTTTCAGGATTATTTAATATTTTATTGCGCACAATTACAGTACAACAGGATGTACAAGTGTATTTATACGCTGACGACATAGAATTTTTTGCCACAGCTACAGATATACATACATTATATCAGATGCTACAGTTTTATATGAACGCTCTAGACACAAGGTTAGAAGACATTAATCTATCATTAAACATCAGGAAAAATGCAGTCGTAGTTTTTCCTATAAATGTTCCAGTGCAGATTTCCGTACTTTACAGAGAGGACTTTATCCCACAGGTGACATCGATTAAATACTTAGGAGTGACTTATACTGAAAACCTAAATTGGAGTCCACACATAGAAAATAAGGCAGCTAAAGGAGCACAGGCGCTTGGAATGCTTCGTAGACTCAGCAATAAACGTTGTGGTTTACGTCGTGATGTGCTAGTAATGATATATTGTATGTATATTCGCCCAATATTGGAGTTTGGCTGTATCTTGTTTTCTGAAGCACCCGCCTACAAAATTAGACCACTGGTACTACTAGAACGCGAAGCGCTACGGTTATGTCTTGGGCTCCCAAAATTTGTCCCAAATAATATTTTATATAAGGAAGCGCGCCTGCCTTCTCTTCTTGCTAGGTTCCAAATACTAGCAGTCCGTACCTTCCTAAAAATATACGCATCCCCACATAGGAGGTCACAATATGTGTTCATTAATGAGCCGACGTCCTTTTTTAACCATCAGTGGTCTAGATTAAAATGTCCACAAGTCATCGTCGTACAGAAGCTCTTGGAAACATTACAAGTTAACCTTCGTGAAGTACGGGCACTAAAAACACCTATTCAAACAATGAAAATAGAATTTGACAATATTTTCCCTAATAATTACAAAACTCTTCCCAGTAGATATCTAGATTCCATTTTGAAAGACCACCTGGCAAGAGTAGACAAAGATTGTAATAGCAACGGATGCTTCAGTTTGCGAAGAGGAGGCAGGAGGCGGAATTGCATCTTCAGTGTTGGATTGGTCTTTTTCGATTCGTTTACCCGATTTTACGCCTATTTATCAAGCGGAATTACTGGCAATTCTCTTAGCGTTACGAAAATTACCTCAAGCAATAACAGATGCTATTATTCTTTCAGACTGCTTGTCTGTGTGTAGTTCATTAGCTGCGCCTAATATGTCCAATTCTTTAAAAGTATTTTACGACCTTGCCCCAAGACATTTACGACTCATTCGCTTAGTGTGAATACGACGGCATAAAGGTTTAACCCTCAATGACTATGCAGATGCACTCGCAGTGGCCTCACATAATTATCCCATAATTTCTATATTACCGACGCTAGTATTTATCGCCATCGCACGCTTTGACAAAGCGTGTCATGTCAGATCAGTTCGAAAATTCTTGATTGGCAACATCGGATTTTTGCCATCTTAAGTACCCTTGGAAAAATCGATGGAGCTCCTCTAGAATGGTGGAGATATCAATTACGAGACTAAGATGCCGAGTCCCCCCCCCTGAACTTTTATCTACACAGGTCTGGTCTGACACAGTCTCCCCTATGCCTCCACTGCAACGAGAGTGAATATCTTCCCCATTTCCCCTTAACATGCAGGTTATACACAAACCAACGGAGGAGACTGTTAGAAGAACCTCTCCATAGGTTGGCTCTAAATTCATCTATTCCGGTGGTCCTCTCCTTTGGAGCAACTGGAAAGGGATTTAGCCACAGGAATGTTTGCGAGGCCGTATGCAACTTTCTAAAGGAAACAAAACGATTAGAATGTTAAGCTGAGGCATAAATTGACTTTATTTCAAATTATATTAGCCTGTTCGCTCTTTTTATTGCCTCTATTTTATTTCTAATATATCGTTTTCCAATTGGTTCTCTGTTTAAACATCGTTATCTAAATAATGAGGGTGGTAAAACAACTCCACCTCACAAATGAGGCACCGTCCATTTCATGGCCGATCCCTCGTGGTGGGTTGCACCAGGACTCTGAGGAACAACCAACCAACCAACAGACCTTGTTTTTCCTGGTCGCACCGTCATCCTGTATCCTTTTATTTTCACGTCGCGACATTGGTGGAGGTGCTTGACCTCTTGAACAGATGCTTGGGACACCTCCGCGCCCTGGCACGTCGAGTCCGCCACCGCAACCCGTTCCTGCAGTGGATACTCGTGTCCACCGCTGCAGTTACCGACAGCGAGGCCATAGTCCCGAGGCATTCCCCCTCGAACTTTTCTAGCAACACACCGTGCCAGGAGAAATGGCTACAGGAGGGCCTTCACAGCTTACTGTTGAGCAGCCTCGAATTCCCGAGGCCTTTCATGATGAGGTCTATGAAGACGTTGAGGACTGGTTAGTCCAGTATGAGCGAGTCACCAAGGCCAACCGCTGGCCCACTGAACAAAGCTATCGCGCGTCTACTTTGCTTTGGCAGACAGCGCTCGTACGTGGTACGAGAACCACGAGTCAACGCTGTCATTGTGGGATTAATTCTGGCAGCGAATTCTCGGGACATTCGCAAACGCCAACCACCGGGATTCTGCTCTGCAGCTCATCGAGGCACGCCTACAAAAACCGAACGAGAGCATCGCCATGTTTGCGGAGGACATAACCCGCCTATTTAGGCGGGCTGACCCCGAGATCCCTGAAGGTCCCCGAATCGCTTTCAGACCAGCGGTCTGTAAATTACGCACCGGCTGTTCGTCGACCCACTCCAGTGACGTACAACTCGACACCACTGGCTTATCGCGACGTCCGCCAATGGCCTTACAACGAGCAGCTGCAAGGCCATTGGCTGACGTCGCGATAAGCCAGTTCTCCTTCACCTGCATCTAACTGACGTCGCGATAACCCCGCTCTCCTTCACCTGCACCTAACTCGCCGCAGCAGCGCAGTTACGCCGAGGTGGCCCGGGGCAAATTCTCCTCTAGCCCTCGTCGGGGAAACTAACAGCAGCAACCTTTTGAAGGAAGGTTCCCGCCCGTCAAGAGGCTATCACACTCCCAACTTATTCACGACGACGCGATACAACGGATGACACCATGGATCGCATAACGGACGATACCAAGGACGATAAGACGCCACCGACATCAACGGAAATCGTAAGCGCCAATCTAGACATTTGTATAGACGGACGCCCAGTAACAGCGCTGGTAGATACTGGCACGGACTTCTCTATTATCAGCCGTAAACTCGCCGACTGCCTAAAGAATGTCAGAACAATATGGACGGGCCCAAACATAGGAACCGCAGGGGGTCAATTGGTGACGCCGACGGGCAAATGTAGCGCTCGAATTAATATCGGCAGTTCAGATTTCGTCGCTACTTTCGTAATTTTACCGAAGTGCTGCAAAGACCTGATTTTGAGAATGGACTTCCTCCGTGAATACGGCGCCGTTATCAACAATCCTGAGAGATCAGTTACGTTTTGGATGGCCCCAGGTCAAGTTTTGGATGGGCCCTGTAGAGACCAGCGACGTAAATCTTTGCGCTTCTTCGATGACGACGTGACCATCCCACCGTGGTCGCGTGCACTCGTGGCTGTGGCATGTGACACGTCGAGCAATTCTGAAAACATCGCCGAGCAAATTCCAACACTGCTAATCAGCCATGGGTTATCTATCGCAAGAGGCGTCGTGAGCATAAAATGCGGACACACGCACGTCCATGTTACGAATTTCAGCTCTGAACGCCGACATCTGACGAGGGGCACGGCAGTCGCGTACAGGGAAAAGCTCGCCGAGATGACAGAATGCCTAACTCCTGAGAAAGATAACTCAACTGATCTGCTCCCCGGACCGCTATCTGTTGATATTGGCCCAAGTTTGCTGCCAGCGCAAAAGCAAAGTATCCTGCAGCTTATTAACTAGTTAGAAGATTGTTTCTCTTCAACGTCCAGGGTCCATCAAACGCCACTGTTGAAACATAGAATTATAACGGACGACATGACCAGACCCATCAGGCAAAACTCGTGCCTTTTAGCTCCACGGGAACGTGAAGCCACCGAAAACCAGGTGCGACAGATGCTTGAAGATAACGTTATTCAGCCATCGAAAAGCCCTTGTGCTTCGCCGGTTGTATTAGTGAAGAAAAAAGACGGCACCTTAAGTTTCTGCGTGGACTACCACAAGCTGATTCAGGTGACAAAAAAGACGTCTACCCACTTCCGCGTATCGATGATTCACTCGATCGACTACGGCGTGCGCGTTATTTCTCTTTGATGTATCTAAGGAGTGGGTATTGGCAGATAGAAGTCGATGAAAGAGACCGGGAAAAAGCAGCTTTCGTGACAACTGATGGCCTTTTGGATTTAAGGTATTTCCATTTGGCTTGTGCTAAGCAGCGGCAAAGTTTCAGCGGCCAATGGATACCGTACTATCAGGCCTCAAGTGGCAGACGTGTTTAATGTATTTAGATGATGTCATCGTATTTTCTGCCACATTCGACGAACACGTCAGGCGACTGCACTCAGTATTTCAAGCTATCCTTGCCGCCGGCCTAACACTTAAGCCAGAAAAATGCCACTTCGGCTTTGAAGAGGTTCTGTTCCTGAGGCATCTTGTTAGCAGTGAAGGTTTGCGGCCTGACCCTGAAAAAATTGCTGCCGTTGCAAATTTTCTAGCGCCAACTGACAAAAAGGCGGTCAGACGGTTTTTAGGACTGTGTGCGTACGAACAACGCTTCATTGAGAACTTTTCGCGCATTACCTCGCCGTTGACCCGCCTTACCAGAGAAGACGTCGCATTCGTATGGAATGAAGAACAGCAAAATCATTCGACTAGCTGCGGCAACACCTTCAGAAGCCACCAGTCCTCGCACACTTTGATGATGACATTCCGACAACTGTGCACATCGACGCTAGCAAGGTCGGCTTAGGAGCTGTACTCGTGCAGAGGCAGGATGGCGCTGAACCAGTAATTCCTTACGCGAACAGAACTCTTTCACGTGCAGAAGAAAATTATTTCACCACGGAAAAAGCGTGCCTTGCGGTAGTGTGGGCCGTTATGAAATTCCGCCCATATCTGCATGGTCGTCCTTCTAATGTCAGCGACCATCACTCCCTCTGCTGGCTGACAAATTTAAAAGACCCTTTAGGACGGTTGGCGCGCTAGAGACTGAAGCTTCAAGAATTTGACTTGACGGTGGTCTACAGATCGGGGAAGCGACATTCAGACGCCGATTGCCTTTCTCGTGCGCCATACGAACTTGCAACGGCAGAAGATGACGATACAACTTTGGTCGGAGTTGTAAACACGGCTACTGTCGCACAGATGCAACGAGACGATCCGGAACTAGAACCTATATTTCGTTTTTTGGAGGGTCACACTTCAGCTGTACCTAGACTGTTTGCGAGAGGGCTTTCGTCATTTTGCTTGCACAATGACGTCCTGTATAATATGAACTTCACGTCACACGGAAACGACTACGTACTCGTCGTGCCAACATCTCTAAGGAGTGAAGTATTACAGGCATGCCACGATGGACCAACATCCGGCCACTTGAGTTACACGCGTACGCTGAGCAGAGTGAGACAGAAATACTACTGGCCAAGACTGACGGCGACCGTTCAACACTATATTCGGACGTGCCTTGATTGCCAGCGCAGAAAAGTCCAACCCACGTCAAACCAGCAGGCCTCCTCTATCCTATTGACGTGCCTTTTACTCCATTCGTTCAACTCGGAATGGATCTTTTGGGCCCATTTGTGACTACTAGAATCCATCTGCGACCTGCCCAATGGAGCTTTTGGGCACGTCGCAGATGGATTCTAGTAGTCACCGACTACCTCACTCGTTACGCCGAAACCAAGGCTTTGGAGAGGGGCACGGCAAGTGAAGCAGCCCGATTTTTCGTAAAGAATGTGGTGCTGAGGCATGGCGCTCCGTCAGTGGTAATAACTCACAGGGGAACTGCATTCGCAGACGAACTATTACAGACGGTTTTGAGACTTAGTAGCACATCCCACCGGCGAAAAACGGCGTATCATTCGCAAGCGAATGTCTTACGAAGCGTCTCAACAAGACACTTGTGGATATGTTCTGCATGTACGTCGTTGTGGAGCACAAAAACTGGGACGAGATCTTGCCGTATGTCTCGTTCGCCTATAGCACGGGTCATCAAGAAACAACGAGAACAACGCCATTCCGGCTTCTTTATGGTCGTGAAGTCACCACTATGCTGGATGCTATGGTGCCGTACGAGTGCGAAAACGTCAAGACGGATGCTGATTATATCACCCAGCTTGCCGACGAAGCCCGACAACTTGCATGCCTACGTATTAGTCGCCAGAAGGACTGCGATTCAAGGCGGTACAGCCTTCGCTACCGACAAGTCTCATACGAGTCAGGAGAGAAAGCTTGGATATGGACTCCTATTCAGCGCGGTGGCCACTCAGAAAAACTGTTAAGACGGTACTTCGGGCCCTATAAAGTTCTACGACGTCTCAGTGACATTATATATGAGGTTGTTCCTGATACTGCGCACTCAAGGCGTCGAAGGTGTGCTCCAGAAGTTGTGCACGTTGTTCGGCAGAAACCTTATTTCTCCGAATGAACTCATGCGTTTCCAACGAGTACAAACCACTTTGATAATAAAGCATCGGGACGATGCTTTCTTGAATGGAAGGCTAATGTCACGGCTAAAGGCCGGCAAAAAGACAGAGGACGACGAAGTGATGAGCGTGGACAGTACCCACGGTTGCTCCGAGAAAGACGACGTCGAAGCGAATTGGGTAACAAACCCTGCAACCACTATTGACGTTTCACGAACATCAGCGTTTATTTGAAAAGTAGTTCTGAGACCTAGCGTAGCTATGTGGTAAAATACTCCATTGCCACACAGAATGCTTGGGTTCGCTTCCAGCGTGGACCCTGGCATTTATTCTTTGCATTCGTCGGGTCGACGCGACCGATGTCGGGTATTTCGTAACGCTCGCGCGTTAAAATTTCCCATGTGTGTTTTCGTCGTTCCTGAGTTCATACTAAGTGTCAATCACCTGTGGCACATAGCCGCATACGAACAGCACAGACCCGCCCGTGGGTATGTGCCACTGTCTGGCGTGAAGTGTTTGACGACGTACGTGACGGGATTGTGAGATTATTCTTCTCTTGACCAGTGCGTCATACTCATCAAACCATCTTACCTTCCCATGCTAATTTTCGTTCACGCCAAACTAAGAGGGTGACAACAAGAGCACCCAAACGTAAGCGGCTAGACAGATAGATACGCTCAAATTCACCGAAGTTCGCCAAGAAATACTTCGCATTCACTAATAATGATAATAATAATAATAATAATAATAATAATAACAAGAAGAAGAAGAAGAAGAAGAAGAAGAAGAAGAAGAAGAAGAAGAAGAAGAAGAAGAAGAAGAAGAAGAAGAACGGCACATAGTGACATATATTCTATATATCAAAATCTACATAGATATGTGAATATGCTGGAGAGATGGCTAGATGCAATCTGCAGCACCTTAAATGTAAATAAGAGTGCAGTATTAATGTTCTCATTAGCAGATTCCATCTCAATTTCAATATGTTATAAACAAGAGCCCATTCCGCAGGTGGAATCTCTTGGGAGTAATGTATAATGCCAACCTAAATTGGACTCCCACTTGGAAATCATGGCATCTAAAGCATAACGCACCTTAGGAATTCTTCATAGACTGAGCAGCCGTTGCTATGGTCTACGCAGAAGCACAATGGTGATGATATATAAAATGTCTATGTGAGCAATGCTAGAATTTGAGTGCGTATTCTTCTCAGGTGGCCCTGCTTAAAAAATAATGTATCTCGTTATGCTTGAATGAGACGCCTTGACATTGTGTCTAGGGCTTCTTAGGTTTGTAACAAACAATGTATTGTATCAGGAATCACGATTACCTACATTGTCTAGTCGTTTTCGTATCCTAATGGTTCAGACGTTTTGAAATTTTATAACTATGCGCTAAGACGATCTGAATATGCTTTTACAAATGACCCAGACACCTATTTTCTTTCCCATTGGCCATGGTCTCGAACACCTCATATTACTTTTGTCCAGAAACAACTAGATAGGATAAATGTAAAAACTCGAGATGTGATTGTGGCGTAGGTTGCAAATCAGAATCTTAAGATAGAATTCGATGAGATTTTCGCCTCTAAGCCCAAATTACAAACCTATAATGTCCTAAATGGCCGACAGCAGGATTATCTTGCACACGTAGAAACGAATAACATTATAGTCACAGATGCTTCAGTGAAGAATAAAAAGACAGGTGTAGGTATATACTCCCATTCGCTTGACTGATCTTTTTTATTAAGACTACCGCATTTCAAACCAATTTTTGAAGCTTAACAGTTGGGTAATAGTTCTAGCGCTTCAAAAGCTACCTTTGAATGCCTGTGACGCGATAATAATCACGGATTCCCTGTTATTTACATCAATTAAGGCGTCAACAAAAATCGATGGCCTTAAGGACGCTCGTTATGCTAGTTCCTCCTCAGCAGCAGCTACTGAAATTAGTATGGGTACCCAGCTGGTCATTGCGGCTTAGAAGTAAATGAAATCGCCGACTCTCTAGCACGAGCAGCATTGGAAGGTCCGGTGCTATCAGTCCCTCTTGAAGTGGCCACTATAACTGCGACAAGATACAGAAAACTTCCGATTCGTGCAGACCCTATGGAAGCAATAATGTCAACACCAGATTTCGCTCACTAAAGATTTCCGTGGAAAATTCATTGGTGTCCTACAAGACAGTTGGAAGCCATCATAACCATTGATTGATTGATTGATTGATTGATTGATACGTGGGATTTAACGTGCCAAAAACAACATATGATTATAAGAGACGCCGTAGTGGAGGGCTTCGGAAATTTTTACCACCTGGAGTTCTTTAACGTGCACCCAAATCTAAGCACACGGGCCTACAGCATTTCCGCCTCCATCGGAAATGCAACCGCCGCAGCCGGGATTTGATCCCGCGATCTGCGGGTGAGCAGCAGAGTACTTTAGCCACTAGACCACCGCGGTGGGGCTGCCATAGTAACCAAATTTCGATGTCGTGTCCCCCGTTAAATTTCTATTTACCTAGGGCTGGTCTGGGGACATCACCACTATGCAAGTTTTGTTCAGAATCAGAAACAATATAGCAGTATCTTTTATCATGTCGCCGATACAAATTGCTCAGAAAAAGACTTTGCCATCCCATTCGCTAGCCTGGGGCTGAACTTCACAATAGAAAATATATTTTCCTTCGGTGTTTCCGATCTGGGCTTCAGCCACGAGAACGTTTTTGATGCAGTTTGCAAGTACCTTAATGGAAGTATAAGAATTAAGCGTCTAATGGCGTGATTGTTATTCCTGCAGCAATATTCCAGCATAAACAGGAGCTTTGTTTAACCACGCCAATTCCTATTCAAGGTAACAAATGCATTGTTGCAACAAACAATTATTGCACTCCTTTCCTTCTACCTATAGGGTGTCTTTTCTTCTTTTTTTTTCTCTGGTGGGGAGTTTCAATACTGAATATAAAAGAAGTCTCACTGCATTAGGTCATTGATTCTTGGCCGATCCTTCTAAGTGGGTACGAGCCACGGCTGTGGAATCATCATCATCATTGTCATCATAACTGGGGTCTAACTGTGTGTTTAGAAAAAGTAGTTAATGATTTAGAGTACTAGGTACTCTACTATGGGAGAGCATATAGCCATCCCGTGGGCGTTGAGAAAGGAGCGTTTTTCACGCACACCTAAGGTGTGCTTGAAAAAACTACGATATGATTCGTAGTAGATGGCTACGGAAGTTTCGACGATCTCTTTAAACATTCACTGACATGCCAAGGTACATGGGTCTCCTTCGGTCATTTCACCGCCGTCGAAATAAAAGTTGTCTAAAAGCACACAAACAAAACGTAACATATATACCTCACCTAATCTGGCTGGGGCTACGAAATGCTTTACTTATTTTTTCTATTCGCTTTTTATATGAAAGGCCGCCGTGTAGAGCAATACACGGCGCTGTGAGTCATCTAACCATTGATGAACGCATGTCTCTGCTGCTATCAATTCGTTCCTTTTCGCTTCAGAGGAAACTGACACCCAAACCACACATCGGAGCGAGTTCGCGAAGATACTCAGAAACCCATAAGCAGTTGTTTTTCCGTCCGCGTGTTCGATGTCTCTCAAACTGCACGATGATGATAAATCGCCGCGCATGATATGGCGCCGGCGCATCGTCTCAACAGGCTCGAGGCAGTGATTACTGCTGCGTCGCCGCTCTGAAACAGCTCTCTGTCACCGTGGTTGTCTGCGGGCGAGACCAAAGTTTGGCATAATGATAGGGAACGGGACAGTGACGTGAGAAAGGGGCGCGTTCCGTGCCGATTTCCGAGCTGAAATTTGACGGTGCGCAAAAGCAGCGAAGGCGCCGGCGTAGAGACCAGTGCGCTGCACGCCTTTCAATATTTGTGCATTGCTGCTTCAGAGGCGCTTCCTGCGACGCAAGTTGTCTTTCTGCTGCCGAATTCTCTGTCCATGATAGCGCTCAAAGAAGAAGACATACCCGACTCAGCCAGGATTCTCTTCACTTTTTCGTCACGCATCGCTTATCTCGTAAAGAAACTAAGCCACTTGCCACAGTTTATGTTCCCTCTTTCTGTTGCGTTTCACACTCGACGAGATGTAAGCACAATAAATCGCCAGTGCTGGAATACAAACTGATTCTGGAATAAGAAGGCAGAGTGCAATGATGAATAGCAAAAATGAAATATAAATAATAAAATCGCTCATAGTGTATAGGCTCCAGTGATGTATAATAATCAGCTCTCCATGTATTTGCTAAAAAAGAAGAACGATTTTCGTCTCCTCTTTCGGATAACAGTTAGGTTAGCTGTTTTTTTTTCCTCGTTTGAAAATGCTTAGGTGCAGCTACCGCGGAACATGCACACGTTAATCAGGGACTGCAACATATTAAGCGAAGTTTTATTCAGTTCATACAAAGCAATAAGCAGGAACTAAAAGCTGAAAAGCCCAAAGAACACTTTAGCTCCTCCGTACAGCTTGACACAAAACATCAGAAAGTGTAGAAGAAAAAATTATAAACACAAAATTTGTTTCATTTTCTGGCACTACAACAAGCATGCATTAAAGGCAAAGCCCACGTTAGGCTTTCTCTTGTACGCCTAAATTCTGAAAAGTTGTAATTTCTGGTAACACTACCCGGCGTGCCGTGAACGTGGCGATAAATGTCTCTAAGTATGTGCGCGGTCGGCTTCAGCGAGTTTTGCTTCACAAAGCGCAGAAGCTTGAAAGCGCTCCGAGCACAATGCACAGCGTGTATAGACGCCATTTATTCACCTGATACAAACGGTGTCCTAAACAGTCTCGTAATGCACCGATCGCTCAGAAGCAAGGCTAGACGTCGTCATAACAACGACCATACCCAGCTCTGCCAGCGAACTTGACGAAGAAACGTAGCAAGGATGTCGATTATCTCCAGATTTTGCCTCAGGCTATGGGTACGTCATTGCCGTAAGTCTTGGAATAACGGCATGCTACCAACCGCGCGGGAAAGGCTAGTACGTCGTCTAATGATGACGACGTCTCGCGGCCGAAGGAAGAACACTTTTTTATTGTTTTGTGCGCTTTATCTGGCCCGCGAGCGATCGCATTAACGGCGCTGTCTTCCTCGTGCTAAAGCAATAGCCGAACTGTATTCGGGTGCCGCTTATCAAGCGCTCTGCTGCAACGTTGTTTGTCTGCCACTGTTACGTAGAAACACCAACCACGACCTCCTAAATAGGCTTGCTGGTGACCCGTTTCTTGTACTCTTTGACTTGTAGTAAAAAAAAAAACAATGTAGAGTTTCTTATGCATTGGCTTAAGACGACCATGAGGCGAAAACCCTCGTCTTCTGTTGCTTCTCGGTCGATGTATTTATCGTCGCGCGTCCCTCCTACAGCTTTCTGCACCTAATGTGGTTTTTCTTAGCCTCCACGACAAAATGCATTGTAAGATATTAGCACGTCATCTAATTTAGGACAGCCTCCGTGATCAGCCCTACTTTCACCACGTGAAAATGTGATGTGATGACATAATCGTGTCACATCACGGTCGAAAACATTGGCGCTCTGCGAGTCATCAAGTGATGTTAAGAAGTTTTTGACACGAAAGTGTCAAAACCGCGCTTCACCATGGCTTCGCTGACGTACTTTTGTTACAGATATGACTTTCTAAAATGTACACTAACAGATAACAATAACAAAGTCGGGAAGGAAAGACTCTGTCACAGCTAGAGTGTCGAACCAGCAACCTATCGATCTCTAGCACTCGTCGCTAACGTCTATGCCACAGAACACACGTTCACAAAATCTCTAACGGCAAGCCACTTTTGTCCAACTATACAGTATGGCGGTTCTCAGAGCTACGCAACTTTAGCGTGTTTTCGTTATGCGTAGCAACGTGGAATGACGGGCTCGCGCTGGGTGTGTTTTAAAGGTCGTCGCCTCCATGGAGCGCCACCTCCGCAGAGCATAGTCTCTTTAGCGCGTGAGCATATCAGACTCGGGATTCGGCAGAGCACGAAGGTCACTTGGCTCGCAGCCGCGGCCGCGTTTACAAAAAAAAGCTTACTGCTGACACTCGACGAAATTAGAATTGTGACAGTTTTTCGTGTTTATCTTATGTATGTTTTGCGCTCCTTTTGTACGTCTTTCTTTCTGTATGAATAGTGCACATTAGGTGTCGAGCTGTGACATATGTTGGTCCACGCTTATGCGCGCTTTCTTCTAGAGGTGTCCACTGCAAGTTTCGGGCTGCTTGTCGTTCTTCGCGTGACCTCACAATTCGTTGCTGTTTCTCAAACAATTCACAATAAACGCTCACCGACCTCTGTGAAGGCACGTATCACTTTCGTGTTGTAACAATTCCTAGACAGGGGGATCAGCGTCGCTTTTTTTTGCCTCACTCTTGTTCTTGCCGACGTCGCGGGTCACCGCGTGCATCGGTGGTCAATATATTCGCTTGAAGAGGGAATCAACGCAACAGTGGAGCCAACAGGGTAACCACAACTGAAGTTAAGCCAACATGACTCCTCTATTATAGGGGTACATATGTAACATCAATTGCGTTGTTATCCAATTAGATTAACAGCCCCCGTAAACGACACGTGCAAATGACGTAGCTCTCCCCCGAGAATTGAGTGTTCTTCGCCTCTCGTACCCCGCCCGATAGTCAAACATTTTCCATTCTTGTTTACAAATATCCGTAGTGTTCTTTCTAAAACTGTCCCTCTTTCTTCACTGATAGACTCGTTGTCAGCATCAGTAGTAATATTAACCGAAACATGGCTTAATGACACTGTTAGTGATAACAATATCTTTGTTTGAGCATCTGAATTCAACCTTTTTCTTTACGATCGAAAGCACCGAAGGGGCGGTGGTGTCCTCCTTGCCGTCAAGAATGATCTTGTTGTTACCCCCAATCTCAGTATGTTCTTTTCTGGAATGTGCCTTTGTTTCCTTGAAGTGTGCTGGTAGCCATGTTATAATTGCTGTTTTTTACCGTCCCCCCGATATGGGCTGCACGTTTTCGGATGAATTTTCTCGTGTTCTGGGCGATATTCACACCCGTTTTCTGAACGCTGTACTTATCATTTTCGGTGATTTCAACTTTCCTGCCATTAATTTGAGTGCCCTTACTGTTCCACCAAGTGATGTTGAAGCGCACAAATTTTTGCAGAGTTGCCTGGACTTTTCTTTAACTCAACTCATCAATTTTCCTACACGCTGCTCAGCGACAAGTTCAAATACCCTTGACCTAATTTTAACAAATGAACCCGATGTTTGCTCGGACATTAATATTTTTGATGGTCTTTCCGACCATGCGATTATTACCGGAAACTTGATTCGCCCACTTGTCGAAAGAATATCAACTAACAAATCGATTAGGTGCTATAACAGAGGTAACTTTAATAGCATAAATAATGAATTGTCTGCCTTTTACGAAGAAATTATACATGGTCACCTCCAGCGCACCATTCAAGAAAACTGGTTGCTGTTAATAAATAAACTTACTGGTTTCATCAATAAATTCATACCTTTCATCACCGTGAAAACCCGAAGCACGGTTCCTTGGTTTACCCAGCAGCTCCGACGGTTGAACAACACAAAAAAACGTTTATATAAACAGGCCGTCCGAAAGGATACCTTTAACTCTTGGACGAAATACAAAAAATGCGATAAAGAATATCAGTCGCTTTTGAAATCTACTCGCCGCCATTTCTTTAACCATGACTTATCATCTATACTTGCAAATAATCCACGCAGATTCTAGCGCGTTGTTAACCCCAAATGTTATCCTGACATAGTCCTAAGCAATAACGATGGTGTTTCAGTTCCCACATCTCAATGCGCAGATGTCTTAAACCAGGCGTTTTCCTCAGTTTTTACCAGAGAAGACGTTTCATCCGCTCCCATATTGCATAGTTTCAGCAGCACAGTCATGCCGGAGATTGTTATCAGTGAGGCCGGTGTTCTGTCCTTTTTACAGAAACTAAAAATTTCTTCCACCTTGGATAATATAGGCTTAAATAATAAAATCCTGAAATCTATATCATTCAGTATCACCCCCTTCTTATGCGCTCTGTTTTCACAGTCTTTGTCTACCGGAACTCTACCCCAAGATTGGCTATCAGCTAAAGTCGTCCCCCTCTTCAAATCAGGTGAACGTTCCTCACCGCTAAATTACAGGCCCATTTCCTTAACTTGTACCATTTGAAAACTCATGGAGCATATCATACACACTCAAGTAATAAACTATCTCGAACGTCACAATATCATTTTCAATTTTCAGCACGGTTTTCGCAAGGGATTTTCATGCGACACCCAACTTGCCGGTTTTGTTCACGACCTTCATAAATCCATGGATGCTGGTTGCCAGGTCGACGCCATTTTCTTAGATTTCGCTAAAGCTTTTGACCGCGTTCCTCCTCACAGATTACTACTAAAGCTAGAACAACTTAACATTCACCCTATAGTTCTTGCATGGATAAAAGCTTTTCTTTCCTCCAGGTCTCAATTCACCTTTGCTATGAATTTTTATTCTTCCTCTTCACCGGTAACATCTGGTGTACCCCAAGGCAGTGTTCTTGGTCCTCTACTCTTCCTCGTTTACATTAATGATCTACCGAATTCTTTATCTTCACACGTTCGACTTTTCGCGGACGACTGCGTAATATACCGTAACATTTCTTCTGATTCTGACCGCTTAGCTTTGCAATCTGACCTTAACAAAATTAATCATTGGTGTTCAACTTGGCTTATGTCGTTAAATGTTTCTAAAACAAAGTGCATGTCCTTTATTAACGCTGCTACACGTTTTCCTAATCAATACTTCTTGAATATATTGACACTTGAGTTAACATCTACCTACAAGTACCTCGGTCTCCACTTTCAATCGAATCTATCTTGGCACCATCATATAGAAGTCACTCTTGCAGCTGCTAACCGGTCTCTCGGGTTACTGAAACGAAATCTTAAACAGGCTCCATCGCAGTTAAAAAAACTTGCCTTTACCAGTTTAATTCGCCCTAAAATAGAATATGCCAGTGCCATTTGGGATCCTCATCAAGCCTACATCGTATCAAATATTGAATCTTTGCGAAACCGAGCTGCTCGTTTCATTTACTCAGATTATTCTACCTATTCCAGCGTAACTAACTTAAATAACCGTGCTGAGCTAGAGGATTTGGCCATTCGTCGGAAATATGCACGCCTATCACGTTTCCACAAACTTTACAATCACCCATCATTACATGACAGTTTCTTTGAACCCACCTGTTCCATCTTTCCCCGCCGTGATCATCCTAACAAAGTCAAACGCCCGCTACCTCGCACACTTCGTTTCGCTCAGTCATTCATCCCGCGCACTATTATTGAGTGGAACAGTTTGCCTGCACATATTGCCACCGAGAAAGACTCGGTAAAGTTTTCAGAGCTCATGCGCACTACGGTGACTAACTAAATATTTTTTGCTTTTGTTGTTTTGTTTTCTTTCGTTTTTTAACTATTGTATAACGCCATGCAATTGCTGCCCGTATTCATGGTTTGCGCTTTGTTGCGGTTGTCAGGTTGCACTGTATCTTGCTGTAAACCATGTTGTATTGGCCCCCCCCCCTATGTAATACCCTCTTCTAGAGGGCCTTTAGGGGTAACCTGAATAATAATAATAATAATAATGACACGTCTGTTGATGTTGCACCAGCATTACACCTACATAAGGCCTTCTACCAAGGCAGTTGCAAGCCTGGCGCGGCTCTGTAAAAGAATATCTGAGTGCACAGAATAAATTGCTTCAAACCCTGCTGGGATCCCGATTTTTATTTTTTGCATTAGTAGAGTCAACGCTGCCTACGTCAGTTCGCCTACACGTTCTTGCATTTAAATGACTCATGCCTGTTCTTGCCATTTTTCGGAAGATATAAGATATCGATCAACTATGGCGCATACCCTCACACCGTGGCGTGCGTATACGGAAATGTGCTACGCGTGTCTGGAGAAAAATGTTTCACGGCTGACACGACGCATGTCACCCGATCGCCTTTTTATAAACACCAAGTTAAGATTAGACAGACAGACAGACAGACAGACAGACAGATAAATAGATAAATACATAGATAGATAGATAGATAGATAGATAGATAGATAGATAGATAGATAGATAGATAGATACATACATACATAGATAGATACATAGAAAGATACATAGATAGATAGATAGATAGATAGATAGATAGATAGATAGATAGATAGATACATAGATAGATAGATACATACATATAGATAGATAGATAGATAGATAGATAGATAGATAGATAGATAGATAGATAGATAGATAGATAGATAGATAGATAGATAGATAGATAGATAGATAGATAGATAGATAGATAGATAGATAGATACATAAATAGATAGATACATAAATAGATAGATACATAGATAGATAGATGCATAGATAGATAGATACACAGACAGACAGACAGACAGACAGACAGACAGATAGATAGATAGATAGATAGATAGATAGATAGATAGATAGATAGATAGATAGATAGATAGATAGATAGATAGATAGATAGATAGATAGATAGATAGATAGATAGATAGATAGATAGATAGATAGATAGATAGATAGATAGACAGATAGATAGATAGATAGATGAAAATACTCTAAATGCTGGCGGTTTTGCGAAGAAACACTTCGCATTTAGGCTATAAGGGCACTACGGCGGCGTTGGACAATGCTTCTTGCATGTGCGTGCCATATTTTGCGAAAAAAAACTGCATATGAAAACTACATTTAAAACAGAAAAACAGGTAATGCCTCCAAATAGGGTGGTTTCATCAAAATGAATCGGGTTTACAGGAACCAAGGCGCATTCAAATGGCAAACGTCTATCAAGGTGCATCTGTTTAGAAGCGAACCGCATGGGATATATTATAGATGAATCTGGCTGAATGCATTACTGGAAAAATAAAGTTACTTCCTAACGCATACCACGCCACTATAGTAGATAAGATCTGAATATTGTTTTGGCTCAACGTTGGCGCTGCGTGGTACCAAAGAGTCGTCTCCCAGCATATCGGTTTCAGATCCTTAAAAAAGAGGGTAGATTTGCCTAATGACTTAGAGCCACATTCGTGTCGTCAATGCACAATATTTCCCGAATGTAGGTCCGTGAATTAACGCTTCGATTAAGCAGGCTTTCCTCATAATAGAGAGCGCTTCAGTCTTAACGATTCCCAGCGGCTTGTAGCTTGATGCCATTGTATTTTTTTAATTATCGTGAATAGACTTGACATATAGATAGAAATTTCTGATAAGAGAGTTTATCAGAAAAAGTTCTATCCCACCACTTCCGCGGTGGTCCAATAAAAGCACTGACTTTGCAAGCAGCTTCTCCTACGAATAAATTCTCGTTAAATGCGGGACACATCCATGTACAATGAAACCGGATTGTTTTAGAGTATACTTGATTTTTAACTTTCAAGAGACACTAATAAAACATTTCTTTATTAG